>NW_025814254.1:0-56596 GCF_018902025.1 Drosophila willistoni
GGTTTCCTTATGAGCATCTTTAATCAACAGCATTGTTAGATGTGATTTATCCAAAATCACAGGATGTTTAGTATCAAAAATATGTTGGCATTTTGCAATCTTCCCCCAACGCGTAATATTCCATCGTTATCCCAAAATGGATTTAAGCTTAAAATTGCTTAAAATTGCTTTTCATGTCAATTTGCTTGTTTTGCGTAAGACATGATATCTCTCTGCTAAATTGATATGCCTGTTGCTGTTTAATTATAAAATTTTTAGCATTCTTAAGCTCATTGACGGTTAAGTATGATGGGTACACTTTATCTCTTTTTTTAATGCCAATAAATCTTAACACATATGCTGTAATTCTGGCCAGCTTATTCATACAGTGTAACATATAACCTGCTACAATTTTACTGCGAGCTGTTGGAATCTGGTAGAATCTATCAGTAGTACGCGCTGGTTTCGGCTCAATTAGTCGGTGAGGAATGGGGGATGGGGGAAATGGATAGACTACCCGCTCTACTAGTTACAATTTTATTAATGAATTCGCGTACTGACACAATTTATCCTCGGTTTAACGCTTTGTACTTGCAAAAGAAAAAAAAATAGAGAAAAGAATGAGAAAAAGAAAAGAAATACCGCGTTTCCTGGCGCAGCTGCTGAACAAGAAGGGGTCTGATATCAGTGACGCCCAAAACAAATTCGCCCACCCTACCATGATCGCTGTATCCAAAGAAAAAAAAAAAATTACCCAGCGATTCTATGCCAAACCAATTTTTAACCTAACTTACTTTGCATGATTCCCCCCTTGTAAACGTCTCAGCCTAAATTCATCTTAAAAACTTATATTTAATAAAGTAACAAATAATATAAAGCATTTCAAAAATTAAAAATTATAGATTATGGTATAAATATAGATAGGTATGACAATGTTTATATGAAAAGTATATTAAAATTCAAAGAAAGAAACAAAATTCTTTTTTTTTGAGCATAAGTTAAACTTCTGATGACCAAAAAGACAAAAATCAAATTTTATATGTTATTAAACGAGAGCAACGAAAACTGCTTTAACTCTCTCTTAATCTGCTTGGTCAATCATATACCAAAAACACAAGAAAAATGACATTAAAACCAAAGACTACTCACTTAAGCATCCCACGGAGAAAGATCTTTCTGGTGACCGCTGTAAGTAATTGGGTAAAAATATGGGGAGATAGTATGTTGTTGATTAAACCATGCTAAGCTTTCGCCAGTGGCGTGCAAAAAAACAAAAAAAGGGGTGAACTAAAATTTTCACCGAAGTTCCACTCAAATTACCAATGAAATTATAAAAATAAAGTAAAAAAAAATTACAAAAAAAAATTAACTTGGCTTTGAAGTACACCAAAGACTCAGAATTTTACAATTTAAAAGTTAGCTTTAAGGCGAAAGTATAAAAAAAAAATTAAAGGCATTTAATTATTTTTCGCCCAACATTAGTATAACCCATGCAATATTAGGGCCTGGCGAAGATATTTAGTTTCTTGGCTGAAGGCTATGCAACGATCACCAGTAAATAAAATAACCAAAACGGAACGCCAGCCAAGCGGCTACACATATGAAAGCTCCGCTAGTTGATAGTTATCACAAAAGAAAAGCTTTTACACTAACCATACAACACATAGATGGACAAACTCATGATTTTTTGATTGCAAACGCTAGCCTAGTCATGGAACCCAGAGAACTTCGGAAAAGCCGAACGCGCGTACTCTCAATGAGAGCGTAAAGTGGGGAGAGGGCCAAGCAGCTACGAAAATAATTTAGTCTAGCACAGACTACAGAACGACGAAGGCAGGCCTATGTCGCTTGTGATTTCGTCCTGTCTATGTCAATATGTCTAGGCCTGCCTTCATTCCTACTCTTTTTTTGTACCATACACCCATAGGGTGAAATGGTATATTAAAGTCGCCAAAATGTATGTAACAGGCAGAAGGAAGCATCTCCGACCCCACAAAGTATATATATTCTTGATCAGGATCAAAAACTGAGTCGATCTAGCCATGTCCGTCTGTCCGTCCGTCCGTCCGTCCGTCCGTCCGTCCGTCCGTCCGTCCGTCCGTCCGTCCGTCCGTCCGTCCGTATGAACACCTAGATCTCGGAGACTATAAGAGCTAGAGCCACCAAATTTGGTATGTAGTCTCGTGTAGTATGTACGCTTATCGAGTTTGTTTCAAATTTTTGCCACGCCCCTTCCGCCCACATAATTTACATAAAACTGTTTTTCTTAAAAAGTATAGCAGATAGAAACATCAAATTTGGTTTATATACTCGTTTAGTTAGCGCGCAGAAATAATTGTTCCAACTTTTTGCCACGCCCCCTTCCGCCCCCGGAATTTACATAAAACTGTTTTTCTTAAAAAGTATAGCAGATAGAAACATCAAATTGATTTATATACTCGTTTAGTTAGCGCGCAGAAAATAATTGTTCCAACTTTTTGCCACGCCCCTTCCGCCCCCGGATTTACATAACTCTGATTTTCTTAAAAACTATGAAAGCTACCGACATTAAATTTGGTATGTAAGTTAGCCTAATAGACGCGCAGATATTGACTATTAAAAATTTTGCCACGCCCATTTCCGCCCCCGAAATTAAACAAAACTGATTTTCTCGAAAACTAACAAAGCTAAACTCACCAATTTAGTATGTATATTGGCTTAGTATGCGCGCAGAATACATATATTTTAATATGTTGTCACGCCCACTTCCGCCTCCATAATTTAGAAAAAACCGATTAGCTCTTGCAATTTTTTGACCATCGCGATCAAATTTGGCAGACTAATAAATCTTATCTATTTCTATCAAACTACCAAATTTGATTGAATCGGACTAGAAACATACAAATATACGTATGAACGTATTTTGCTACTCGATCCATAAGGGCAGAATTGGCCGTTGGCTAGTGGCGGCGCTAGAGTGCTTGTGTGTTTGTAGAGTGAGCGAGATAGCAAATGGTATGAGGCATGTTAAAACAATTTAGTAGACATACATTTGGTTTTCGAAATTCTAATATTTGTTTCACCTGGTGTATGGTATACCCAAGTCGGCGAGACGACTTACTTACTTCATTTTTTTTTCGTTTCTTTCTAAATACAAACGGTTACAAGCGCGACTACAAAACCCCCCACTAAAATCACACTTACCTAATGGAAAGGGTGATACTCGCTTGAAACCGGGCCAAAAAAAAATTATTGCTTAATATCTTTTGCATGGAATTTGCCTACCAAATGGCCTTGTAGATTCTCCAACTCATAGTACGCGTTGCCGAGCTTGCGTCTCACTCTCGCCTTCACGAACGGTGGCGCTAACTTGGAGTTGAATCCTTTGAGAAATTACTTTGCTGGAAGCTCCTACGAAATACCTCTTGTTCCACTGAAAAAGACACCTCGCGACTACGTAAATTATACAGATTCTCATTCCGCTCATGCTGTTTTCGTGACTCCTCTTTAGCTTTAGTTCCCATTATTTCGAAGAGTCGTCCCTACTAAACCTTACAGCCCGATCCTCTAACAATTCTAAGTTCCGTAGCACTTGGTAAACGGACCCGTCGGTTACCATATGCTGACCAAATGCCATCCTATAGGGTGTTGTGTTTATCGCCGAATGAATAGTAGACCTCAATGCACAAGCGATACTACTTAGCTTTTCGTCCCAATCAGACTGGCTTGGACTTACGTAAGCCTTCACTGCTGCTAATACCGACCGGTTTACTCTCTCCGACACATTAGCCTGCGGAGCATACGCAGCCGTATACGTGTGACGCACTTTATACCTGAGCAACAGCTCATTAAAATGGTGTGCTCTAAATTGGGGCCCATTATCGGATACTATAATCTCAGGTACCCCAAAACAATGAAAAAGATCCTCTTCTAGAAACTGGGTAACCACTTCCGCGGTAAACTTTTTTACTTTCTTTAGGAACGGAAATTTTGAGAAATGGTCCACTACAATAAATATTCCAATATTGCCAGACTTGCTACGCGGGTAAGGACCCAAGAAGTCCACCTACAGTCTCTCGAAGAATCTTGACGTTACACCCGACTTGCCTAATGGTGGCCTTAACGTATAATTCGGATGTTTAGTGGCACTAAACTGACACAAGATTTGGCCAGTAATAGTAGCGCCTGAGTTTTTCCAATGTCTTATTTATACCGCAGTGGGCCGCTAGTGGGCTTTCGTGAGCCAATTTCAACAACTGCGCCACTAAACCCTTGGGAATCCATAGTTTCCAGCACTGTTCATCTGCTAACTTCTCCCCAGGAAAATGCTCACTACGCCGGTAAACTAAATTGCACATTACTTTCACGTCAGGTACTGACTGGGGGTTTTTTTCGACCTTCGCCTTTAGCTCCACATATTCGGGACTTAGAAAATGCACCGAATTGAGATCGATTCCTAAATCACTATGTAGTACCGCTAAATCAGGGGTAAAAACTCTGGACAAAGCGCCTGGCACCACATTTTGACTACCTTTTCGATGTGAAATGGTAAAATTAAATCCCTGAAGTTTCAAAGACCATCTGGCCAACCTAGAACTCAAGTCTGATTGACTAATTAACCACTTTAAAGAAGCATGGTCGGTTATGATAGAAAATTCTTGACCCTCCACGTAGGCCCTATATTTTTTTACTGCTAACACGGCTGCCAAACAGTCTTTCTCTGTAACTGAGTAGTTTCTTTGTGCCTGGTTCAGTTTTTTTGACATAAACGCAATGGGTACTTCGTCCTTATCCTCTGTTAACTGGGTTAACACTGCGCCCACTCCCGTATGGCTTGTGTCACAGTTTATCGAGAAAGGTTTTTTAAATCGGGACTATGTAAAACTGGTGCCTGGCTTAAACGTGTTTTCAAGTCTTCAAATGCTGACTGAGCTTCTGATGTCCATATGAATTTACTCTTATGTTTTAAAGTATCGGTAATTGGAGACGCAATAGCAGCGTAATTTTGAATGAATTTATGATACCAACCCGCCATTCCTAAAAAGCGCCGAACTTGTTTAACCGATTTTGGGGTGGGAAAATCGACTATGGCGGATATTTTATCTGGGTCTGTCTTAATCGTTCCCTCACCTACAATATGCCCTAGATACTTGACATTCTTTCTACAGAAATGACTTTTCTCGACGTTTATAGTTAACCCTACATCGGATATACATTTGGGTAGCTCTGTAAGCAGAGTTATATGCTCGTTAAACGAATCTGAGACAATTAACAGATCATCCAAGTAGATAAATATCTGATGACGCCGATGTGGTGGCACTATTTATCCATGAGTTTGGACATGGTTTGCGCCGCGTTACATAATCCAAAAGGCATTACTTGGAAATGGTACAGGGGTCTACCTGCTACTGAAAAGGCTGTCTTATCCCGTGACTCAGGCTCTAAAGGAATTTGCCAATACGCGTCTTTCAAGTCGAGACTTGTAATGTACTCGGCCTTAGGTAATCTGCTAAGGATGCCGTCTATGATTGGCATTGGGTAAGCATCCTTAACTGTAACGGCATTCACCCGTCTACTATCTATACATAACCTATGTTTTCCTGGCTTACTCACCAACACAACGGGCGAAGACCAAGCACTTTGAGATTCCTCAATAACTCCTAATTTTAACATGCGATCTAACTCTTCATATATTAATTGTTCCTTTGCTGGTGACATAGGATAGTGTCGCTGCTTAATTGGTGCTGCACCAGCAACATCTATTGAATGTGACAGCAGCTGCGTTTTCCCTAGTCCCAACTTAGCGAATGATGGAAACAAACCCATACATTCAGACAAACGTTGCTTCTGATTACTGTCTAACATCCGTTGCGCCGTATCCTCTACGCTTAAACTAGCTATCTGTAGCGGTCCTAATGACAGTCCAGATGGTAATAAATCAAAAGCGAGCCAAAAATCTATGCCTAAGTAGAGATCCTGGGTTAGCCCAGGGACTATATAAAATTTCAATATCTTACTATTTCCTCTACAACTAACTTCAGTACTTATCTTTCCTACTATCTGCTGGGGTGTTCCATCTGCAGTATTTACTTCATTTGACATTGGCCTAATATTCTGTTTTACAGCCAATAATTCTTCGGCAAAACTGCCACCAACACAACTTATACTAGCCCCAGTATCCATGAGGCCACTTATTAATCTATTGAATAACTTTACCTCTGCATAAGGGCGGATATCAAAAACATTGCCGACTACCGCCGAGGCTATTATTATTATTATTGAAATTCCTAATCTAGGCGACTCTACTGGTTCCGTTTCGGAATATTTAGATATTTCTAACGATTTCTCATCAGAGATATGCGTAAATTCGGGCAAATAATTTTCTAACCCTAGTGTTTCCTTTAATCTGTATTGCTGGCCCTCGAGATCATCTGTCTGCGTGCACTACTCCGAAGTGCACAACCTGCCGTGTTTTTTGAATGATCATTACAATCGGCACAAGATGGCTTATACGTGTTTGGCTTCCCACAGCCATAGCAAAACACCCGCCGTTCTGCTACACACTCTTGATAGGGATGACCCGCCGTATCACAGCGGAGTATACAGTTTGTCAGCTAGTGCCACTATCGCCTCGTAGAATTCGTCGAACGACTCTTTATCTCCTTGTCTACGTTTGCTGATAGCAGCTTTAATATGCTGATCTGTACGCTCGTCTTTAAACTGTTCCCTCAAGGCTCTACATAAGTCTAACCATTTGATGTGTGATACCTTCTTGTGGTATCTCCAGAACCACTCACTAGCATTTCCTTCAAACAAATTGCTAACATACCGCGACAGAACTACGAAATTACCTTCTAAAGCCTGATGGGTCATTGCTTCCGCTCTATAAATAAACTCGTCCACTGATATACCGGACTTGCTATTAAACCTTAACTTCCAACTACTTATAACCTGACTTATTCTGTCTGGTCTAAGCTCCAAAATACTGTTACCATTACTTGCCTGCTCACTAACTGCTGTTGCTGATACTTGGCTACGTAAGTTCGCTGCCTGTTGTGTACTTTCCTCAGCGTTCACTTGGTGTGTCATTACTACTGAATACAATCTCTGGAATCCATTTTCGGTTGATCACAAGTGGGCCAAATTTCCCTACTACCGACGCGTATGTTGAAGCACGCTATGTGGAAATAATGACCATAAGTAGTGCTCCGTAGCTGCGCCCTATATTGTATTGGTTTATCGCAGATAAGGCAAAGGGTATTGTCGTCCTGAATCGCGGCTAGATCTTCACTGCTGTGCCTTACCGACATTTCTCACCACAAAACGTTTGCTTATTTGTTAACTAATATGTTGAGGACTTCCCTCTTATTATTAAGCTTTTAATTCCAGATCTGGTTAATTCCTAATAAAACATTTTTTATTAAATTGATTGATTAACAAAGCTATACTTATTATACTGATGTTGCAAAGAAATAGAGAAAATATAAAGAAAATTCAAATAACTTTCATAAAACTAATGAGGGGAATCATGCCATGTGTTAAAAAAAAAATGGTTTGAGCAGCTGCTAAAATAACGATAAAAGAGGACTTTAAGTATAATTGAAATTGCAGGTATGCCCTAGCCTATTGCCAAGTATCACATAACTCCATACAATCTACCTAACTACTTAAAGCAATCAACATTTTGTACCTAACTTGTAGGCAACTAAAAAAAACCAATGGTTCGCTTGGAGGCTATAGTCTTTGACCATTGTTAAACCTGATCCGAAACGAAAAATAACTTTCTGACTATCGAAAATTACCCGTGGCTAAACCGACAATCCTGAGCGCGGAGCCGAAAATATTTTAGAATTTAAGGCTGATCCAGCTGACCAATTGATTGTGCGTTGTTTTATTTTTCTTCTTGTTGGTGGTGTGGACATAGAGTTATGTCGAAACTTTATGTACTCCGACTGACCACCCAATACAATCAGGAACACTAGCGTTCGAAAACCGAGATATAAATATCCGTAAGAAAAGCTGTTATTGACTAAAAATGTTTTCGTCGGGGCTCCCGAAACCGTTTTGGCCCCACGTTGGGCGCCAATTAATAAAATTATGAATACTTAACTAACTGTAACATATAACCTGCTACAACTTTACTGCGAGCTGTTGGAATCTGGTAGAATCTATCAGTAGTACGCGCTGGTTTCGGCTCAATTAGTCGGTGAGGAATGGGGGATGGGGGAAATGGATAGACTACCCGCTCTACTAGTTACAATTTTATTAATGAATTCGCGTACTGACACAATTTATCCTCGGTTTAAAGCTTTGTACTTGCAAAAGAAAAAAAAATAGAGAAAAGAATGAGAAAAAGAAAAGAAATACCGCGTTTCCTGGCGCAGCTGCTGAACAAGAAGGGGTCTGATATCAGTGACGCCCATAACAAATTCGCCCACCCTACCATGATCGCTGTATCCAAAGAAAAAAAAAAAATTACCCAGCGATCCCTATGCCAAACCAATTTTTAACCTAACTTACTTTGCATGATTCCCCCCTTGTAAACGTCTCAGCCTAAACTCCTCTTAAAAACTTATATTTAATAAAAGTAACAAATAATATAAAGCATTTCAAAAATTAAAAATTTTAGATTATGGTATAAATATAGATAGGTATGACAATGTTTATATGAAAAGTATATTAAAATTCAAAGAAAGAAACAAAATTCTTTTTTTTGAGCATAAGTTAAATTTCTGATGCCCAAAAAGACCAAAATCAAATTTTATATGTTATTTAAACGAGAGCAACGAAAACTGCTTTAACTCTCTCTTTACTCTGCTTGGTCAATCATATACCAAAGACACAAGAAAAATGACATTAAAACCAAAGAGTACTCACTTAAGCATCCCACGGAGAAAGATCTTTCTGGTGACCGCTGTAAGTAATTGAGTAAAAATATGGGGAGAGATGTTGTTGATTCGAGAGAGAATTAAACCATGCTAAGCTTTCGCCAGTGGCGTGCAAAAAAAACAAAAAAGGGGTGAACTAAAGTTTTCACCGAAGTTCCACTCATGACCAAAAAAAATTACCAATGAAATTATAAAAATAAAGTAAAAAAAATTTACAAAAAAAATTAACTTGGCTTTGGAGTACACCAAAGACTCAGAATTTTATAATTCAAAAGTTAGCTTTAAGGCGAAAGTATAAAAAAAAAATTAAAGGCATGTAATTATTTTCGCCCAATATTAGTAGGGCCTGCGAAGATATTTAGTTTCTTGGCTGAAGGCTATGCAACGATCACCAGTAAATAAAATAACCAAAACGGAACGCCAGCCAAGCGGCTACACATATGAAAGCTCCGCAAGTTGATAGTTATCACAAAAGAAAAGCTTTTACTTATCAGAGTTTGCTTGCAAGATAAGGGCGGGAGGGAGTCTCTCCTCTAGTCTAGAGAATCCTATACTCTTTATTTTTTGTTTTACTCTTCATGCCCGTCTCAGATCTTTTTTGGCCAATACTCTGCGTTTGCTGCTCCAGGGGCTTCGGTCCGTTTTGACAGCTTGTCCCTCATAAGCCTTTCTCTAGTCGACTGACCGGCTTAGACCATTGCATCTAGTCTGTGAACTAGGTGCCAACTCATTTGACTTGGCACCGGATTAAAAAGGATATATTACTTCCTTTCGACAATCTACTTCATCAGACTGCCCATGTGCATTTATTTTGAAATAAAACACTATCACTCACTGGCGGAATAAAACTGCTTTGAATTCACCATTCAAACTTCACAATCGGACTTTTTCCGAAAAAAATTAGTTTTCACTATGACTTTAGTTTTTGCGACCGCACTAGTTGAAGATGATTTGGAAAAGAAAAGTCATTCCCATGGGGGCCGACATACTTGGCTAAATCTCTATCCCTTAGTCCTCTTTGGACCCCTCTCTTCGCCTCGATTACCCCTAAACTTCCCTGATCCCAACTCTAGAGGAGCCTAGGGGGCGCCACAAAAAAAGAAAGTAATCGGATAAAAAAAATTCAAAGAAAATTTTCTGAACCAAAAAAAGAAATGAATCTCGAAATTGCATTTCCTATTTTTTTTCAAAATTATACAATGTTAGTCTACATTCTGTTAGTTAGTATAACCACTAACCATAGAACACATAGATGGGACAAACTCATGATTTTTTGATTGCAAACGCTAGCCTAGTCATGGAACCCCAGAGAACTTCGGGAAAACCCGAACGCTCGTACTCTCAATGAGAGCGTAAAGTGGGGAGAGGGCCAAGCAGCTACGAAAAAATTTCAGTCTAGCACAGACTACAGAACGACGAAGGCAGGCCTAAGTCGCTTGTGATGTGTACACTATGTATGTGTACACTCGTCGGTACATGCTCAGGCTTCGTAGTGTGTGTGTGACGTGAAGTTGTACAACATCGCATTTCAATAGCTCGCTCGACCAAAATTTTTAATTTTCGACAAAACAGCGACAAAGCGAATAGGATATGCCCCTGTGGAAAGAATATCAAGAAATATTGCCCTCTCCCCACTTTACGCTCTCATTGAGAGTACGAACGTTCGGGTTTTTCCGAAGTTCTCTGGGGTTCCATGACTAGGCTAGCGTTTGCAATCAAAAAATCATGAGTTTGTCCCATGGCAAAATAAGTGTAAGGTAGTCTACTCGGCTGCCAAACTAGCTCTTGTATAATTGTATGAGTACTGGCAAAAGAGCTAGTAAACTCGAAGTCAAAGGCAGCCGAGTAGACTAGCTTACAAAGCACTCGTTTTGCCATGGTTTGTCCCATCTATGTGTTGTATGGTTAGTGGTAAAAGCTTTTCTTTTGTGATAACTATCAACTAGCGGAGCTTTCATATGTGTAGCCGCTTGGCTGGCGTTCCGTTTTGGTTATTTTATTTACTGGTGATCGTTGCATAGCCTTCAGCCAAGAAACTAAATATCTTCGCCAGGCCCTAATATTGCATGGGTTATACTAATGTTGGGCGCAAATAATTAAATGCCTTTAATTTTTTTTTTATACTTTCGCCTTAAAGCTAACTTTTAAATTGTAAAATTCTGAATCTTTGGTGTACTTCAAAGCCAAGTTAATTTTTTTTGTAAATTTTTTTTTACTTTATTTTTATAATTTCATTGGTAATTTTTTTGGACATGAGTGGAACTTCGGTGAAAATTTTAGTTCACCCCTTTTTTGTTTTTTTTGCACGCCACTGGCGAAAGCTTAGCATGGTTTAATTCTCTCTCGAATCAACAACATACTCTCTCCCCATATTTTTACCCAATTACTTACAGCGGTCACCAGAAAGATCTTTAATGTCATTTTTCTTGTGTTTTTGGTATATGATTGACCAAGCAGAGTAAAGAGAGAGTTAAAGCAGTTTTCGTTGCTCTCGTTTAAATAACATATAAAATTTGATTTTGGTCTTTTTGGTCATCAGAAGTTTAACTTATGCTCAAAAAAAAAAGAATTTTGTTTCTTTCTTTGAATTTTAATATACTTTTCATATAAACATTGTCATACCTATCTATATTTATACCATAATCTAAAATTTTTAATTGTTGAAATGCTTTATATTATTTGTTACTTTTATTAAATATAAGTTTTTAAGAGGAATTTAGGCTGAGACGTTTACAAGGGGGGGAATCATGCAAAGTAAGTTAGGTTAAAAATTGGTTTGGCATAGGGATCGCTGGGTAATTTTTTTTTTACTTTGGATACAGCGATCATGGTAGGGTGGGCGAATTTGTTTTGGGCGTCACTGATATCAGACCCCTTCTTGTTCAGCAGCTGCGCCAGGAAACGCGGTATTTCTTTTCTTTTTCTCATTCTTTTCTCTATTTTTTTTCTTTTGCAAGTACAAAGCGTTAAACCGAGGATAAATTGTGTCAGTACGCGAATTCATTAATAAAATTATAACTAGTAGAGCGGGTAGTCTATACATATCCCCCATTCCTCACCGACTAATTGAGCCGAAACCAGCGCGTACTACTGATAGATTCTACCAGATTCCAACAGCTCGCAGTAAAGTTGTAGCCGGTTATATGTTACACCACCGCTGCATATGCCTTTTCTGAAGCGTCAGCAAAACCATGAATCTGTAACAACATATTAGGCTGTGTCTTGATCCATTGGGGTAACCTGACTTCTTCCAGATACACCAAATTATCCCTGAAGGATTTCCACTCTGTTGTTTCGTTATCGGACAACTCTTGATCCCAATTTTGCTCAGCTAGCCACAACTTCTGCATAAATAACTTGCCTATTACCGTTACAGGTGCTAGCCAACCTAGTGGATCATAAATCTTGGCTAGTGTGGATAGCACACCTCTTTTATTCACCTTCCTATTCTCGTCACAGTGTACCTTAAACTTAAATTCGTCTTTAATTGGTTCCTACTGCAACCCCAAGGGTTTAATTGCCTCGTTCTCATCAATTTTTAATACTTTATTATCGCCTGTAACAATAACCTCTTCAACAATTTCGGACTTGTTCGAAATCCATTTTCTCAAATTCATTCCTGCTTTTTCCAGCTCTCTGGAAACCTGTTGAACTTTGTGTTTTGATTCTTGTACGGTATTACCTCCAGTCATTAAATCATCCATGTAGAATTCATCTCGGATAATTTCACTAATCACTTTATCTTGACATCTGTTTGCTATCTCTGCAAGTACCCTTGTAGCTAAATAAGGTGCTGATGCAGTACCGTACGTCACTGTTGTCAATTTATATATTCTTAATTTTTCCTGCGGTGAAGTTCTCCATAAAATATGCAAATATTTTTGATCGTTTAGACCAATGTTTATCTGCCGATACATTTTTTCAATATCTGCAGATACTACGTACTGCCATTTTCGCCACTTTACTATTATGTCGAATATGTCTTTTTGAAACCGCGGCCCGATCCACATAACATCATTGAGACTTCTGTTATTCGTGGTTTTCGCGGAAGCGTCAAATACAACTCTTAATTTAGTTGTCAGACTTGCTTCTTTTACTACTGCTTGATGTGGAATTTAATACGCACCTTCATCCTTAGTTTCGACCATATGGCCCAACTCCAAATATTCGTGTAGGATTTTACTTTATCCCGGTTTATTTATTACAATATTATTAATGGATGTGATTTCCTTGTTAAGTCTTATATTATTAACAATGTTTCTTTGTGTTAAGAATACATATGTATATTTTATATTATTTAAATTGCCTTAGTGATAATTTGGGTGCGCGATGTGATCGAGGCGAGAGTACGATTGCGAGTGCTTTTTGAATCAACCCTTCTCTTTATTTTGTTAATATGAGTGAGTCGACCAGATAGGTACGGCCGCTGCGTGTCGTTCTGTCTCGCTCACTAGCTACTGCCCGATTGCCATGATTATGCCCGCCTGACACTTCATTTCCTACAATCGGCTGTCCTGACAAGTCATTCGACCCGAATGATCCTAGCCAAGGCTTCATAAACTCAGCCACTGTTGAGGTCTTACAAGGTCCTTCACCATCGCCAACTTTCTCAACGTCGTATCGACCGTGCCTATTCACCTTCGTGACTTTATATGGTCCTAAGTATTTACCTCTCAACTTTAGACCTGTCCCATACTGCGTACGATTAATCGCCACTAACTCGTTTAAATTGTACTTTCTTTCCCATTTCCTGTTCTTGTCAAACGTCCTTTTCATTTCCTGCTGTATTTCATTAGTATTCTTTCGAGCCTCCGCTCTAATCTCATCACGACCACAGTCTAATTCTTCTATTAACGAATCGGTTATCAGCTTTCTTATTTCGGGATCATCAGGACTACGCATCTCTATTCCTGTCAAAATCTTAAAAGGTGTAACTCTTGTACTTCTTGGAGCAGTATTATTAACAAGTTGTTGCACACGACCAACATACTTATACCAGTTTCCCTCATTCTCTTGGCTTAACTTTGAAATCATTGGAACTATTATCTTATGCATCCTTTCTACTTGGCCGTTGCCGCGGGTACACCTGTTGCTATCAGTAAATGCTGTATATCCTGTCTGATACAATACTCCTTAAACACATTGGATGGAAAGCTGCTCCCCTGTCAGAAATTATTCTCACCGGGTTACCAAAAATTATCGCCTGCTTTTCAAGACAACTAAGTACTTCATCGACTCCTGTTCCACGAGTCAGGTACAACCATACAAACTTAGAGAACCCATCAACTATAACAAGTATATGATTGTAACGCTTTGTTGTCCATCGGGCCAACGTGATCAATGTGATATGTCATCAATGGCTGATCTCCTTTGCTTATTGGCATCAAATATCCTTCCTTTTACCGGTTTTGGCATTAACAACAAGACATTCCAGCAACACTCAACAACACGGGATACCTTTTCTTTTAATTTTGGAATGTAATACGATTTTTCAACGATATCTTGTGTCTTTCTAGCTCCAAAATGTCCTTGTTTGTGTGCAATCTGTATTATTTCTTTTTCCATCTGCGAGGGAACGACAATAAGTTCTTGATTGGGGTCTTTTAACAATATTTCATTTTCAATGTAAAAATCTTCATATCCCTTCTCCTGAACTAAACTCCTGATCAATTTAGTCCAATCATCTGACAACTGTGCTTCCCTCAATCTATGGGTTATGGTGTCAGTTAGCAGAAATTAAGATAAACGGCTCAAAGCATCCACATGCCGCATCTTTGAACCTGAACGATGTTCAATCTGATAATCGAAATCTTGTAGGTACATTGCCCAACGTGCTACACGTAACGGAACCTCTTTCTTTTTCATTGTCATCGTGAACGCATTACAATCTGTAACAATCTTAAATCTCAATCCTAGCACATATACACGCCACTTTATGCTCCAATAACTGCTAAAACCTCAAGTTCATACGAATCATACTTCTCTTCGCAAGGTTTAGTTTTCCGACTCATATATTGAACCGGATGAAATAAACCATCTTCTGAATCTTTCTGTAAAAGCGCAGCTCCGAAACCGTGTTTCGAGGCATCAGTGTGAATCTCAGTCTCTAGCTTAAGATTGTATAACTTTAAAACGGGACCTTTGATCAATGCTAACTTCAAATGCTCAAATTCTTTAAACTCAAAGTTTTTGTCTTTTCGCAAAATGTCAGTCAAGGGCTTAGCTGTTGCTGCGTACCCTTCGATAAATCTACGGAAATACGATGTTAACCCCAAAAATCGTTGAACTGACTTCTTGTCATGTGGGATCGGGAATCTTGAAACGGCATCAGTCTTCTCCTTACTTGGCTGAATACTTCCATTTTCAATTATATAGCCCAAAAAATGTACTTTACTTTGCAGTATCTGACATTTCTCCCAGTTTATTCTCAACCCATTTTCCGCAGCTATCTTTAACACTCTTTTAAGTTTAATTAGACCATCATTCACGTTAACACTTGGTATAATTATATCGTCCATATACACCACTGCATCTCCATTCTTGACTGATTCACTACTACCATTATAAATCTTGTAAAAACTGCTGGAGAGTTGGATATTCCGAATGGTACATATAGGAATTCATACTGACCATTCTGAGTTACGAATGCTGTGTACTTCTGAGATTTTTCCTCAACAGGAACATGAAAAAACCCGTTTGTTAGATCTAGAGTAGTATAAACTAACGCGCTTTGAAGTTTTTCTAATACGGTATCCATCTGTGGCATAGGAAAATTATCTCGGACCACTTTCTCATTTAGCTTTCTGTAATCGCAGCACAGACGCTTTTTCCCATTCTTCTTGGTTACAAGTACAACAGGCGAAGCATATTCGGAAAAACTTGGCCTTATTATCTTCTCTTCCAACCATTCTTGTACTGTACTATCAACAATTTTCTGATCAGACTCTGCTAGACGGCTTGGATGCTGATAAATTGGCAACTCATCTGTTAGTACAATCTTCATTTCGATAGCAGTGTTTGTATTTCTAATAGGTTTGTAACTTTTAATCAACTTCTTGACTTCACTAGCGATTTCTGTACTGATATGCGAAAAGTCACTCTTGATTTCCACTTTATTCTGTTCTGCACTGTGCATACACATACTTTCAAATTCCTTAAACAACTCAGCACAAGATTTATTTGTTTTACACAGTAATTCTTTTCTCTTGATGCTCACAAACTTTGTACCTTTCTTTGTAACAACCAAATCGACGTGATCTAATATGGTTCTACCCAAAATTGCTTCAAATGCCATATCTTCATCAGGAACGATATGAAACTAGACTTCCATCTCAATGCCATCTATCTTGACACTTATGCTAAAACTACCAAAGGTCATCACATGGCTTCCACCAATACCTGTAAGACTCTTCGAATATCCTGTTAATGATTTAATTCCAAGTTCGACAAACACGCTTTTACGTATGAGACTCAAATTTGCTCCTGTATCAATTAGACCGTTGAACTTAATCGTCTTATAAGTTACTTCTTTCAACTCCAAACCCGAATCAGTAAATTTACCTGATGCATTTACTAATTTATCATCTACAACATTGGTACTTTCAACTTTGGTGGTATTTTTTCCCTTACATTCAAATGAGCGATGGCCTGTTTTGCCACATTTAAAACAAGTAAACGTTTTCTTGTTACAGTCTCTCATCATGTGTGAAGGATCACCACACTTAAAACATTTGCGATCACCTTTTGTTATCGAACTCTTCTCTCTATTATCTCTACCTTGCTTGTGAAAAGATAACTCCAATGTTGTTTTCTTTGAGGACTTCCTAGGATCATAGGATTTTAAGTACGTCTCTATTTGAACTTTCAACCCATCCACTGTTCTGGCTTGATACAATAATGCCTTATTTGCTCTCAGGTCTGGTATACCTTCTAAAAAAAACTACATTAAACGTTTTTCAAAGCTACTTTCAGGGACTCCCAACTACAAATATCTCTCTTACTCCGTATAAACGACAATGCAGCTCCCTTTAACAATTGTTTTGCATACACAAAAAGCTGTAACTGACTCCACTGTACGGTTAAAGCGCATTCTTCTAGCTCCCTAGTCCATTGTACAACATCAATCGAACCTAAACCGCAAAACTCGGAAACGCTTCCCTCCACATCTTTTAGTGTGAACCATGACCTTTGACCATCTGTGTTCGGGACTTCTCGAATTGTTCTAGCCGAGGCGAACTCTGCCTCCTGCCCGTCATTTTCAGTTTCTATTAAATCGTAATGAGCGAGTAGACGCGATTGCAGCTCAGCTTTAAGGCCTGTAGTCTCTAGCCCTAACTCTCTCAATATAATGCGCAACTCTTCAATACGCAAAGTTAGAATATCACCTCGATCCATTTCACACAATTACCAGTATAATGCTTAACAAGTTTGCTATTTTAATGTATAGTTAGTATCAATCAATCAAATTTGTTACGACTTAGCAAAATTTACACACTATGTTAATGTAGGTCAAATTGTGGTAGGTTATGGTTTAACTCAGACGATTCTTAGAAATGTGCTCTCTGCAGCTCGCATCAATTTCGTCAATATTTCTGCCACCGGTCTGGTTTCGTCGTGCAAGCAAAGTAACTCACACTCAAGACAATAATTAAACAGCTCACCCAACTATAGTCGTCCTGCTCTATGGAACCACTCAATATCAGATGTTCAGTTCGCTCTCTGTTGCCACTCACTCTGCTGTCGCTACTCATTCTGCTGTTTTCCACTCGTTCTCTTGGTCTCTTTGTCTGCTTCCACACCAACTGTCTCAACTTCGTGTCTGCTGCCTTTTCGTTCGGACTTGTCGTCGTCGTCTGCTTCTTGTAACGGTTTGTGTTGTCCGCTCTCTTTTGGTTTTCCGCTTCCACAGTGAACACCAGTTATCATCAACTTTGTGCTCTCTGTCTGTTCTCTCCGTCTGTCTGCTTCCACAGTGAACACTAATTTTCATCAACTTCGTGCCCTCTGTCTGCTCTCTCTGTCTGTCTGCTTCCACAGTGAACACTAATTATCATCAACTTCGTGTCCGCTGTCTGCTTCCTCTGTCTGTCTGCTTCCACAGTGAACACTAATTATCATCAACTTCGTGTCCGCTGTCTGCTTCCACAGTAAACACTGGTTATCATCAACTTCGTGTCTGCTGTCTGCTTCCACAGTAAACATTGGTTATCATCAACTTCGTGTCTGCTGTCTGCTTCCACAGTAAATACTAGTTATCGTCAACTTCGTGTCTGCTGTCTGCTCTCTCTGTCTGTCTGCTTCCACAGTGAACACTGGTTATCATCAACTTCGTGTCCGCTGTCTGCTGTCTCCGTCTGTCTGCTTCCACAGTCAACACTGGTTATCATCAACTTCGTGTCTGCTGTCTGCTCTCTCCGTCTGTCTGCTTCCACAGTGGACACTGGTTATCATCAACTTCGTGTCCGCTGTCTGCTTCCTCTGTCTGTCTGTCTGCTCTCTCTTTTCCTCTCGAGTCACCACCGTTCTCGAGCCGCTCTCAACTTTAGTCGCCGACTTTTTGCCAAAACGGCGCCAAAATTCTTAGTGACGCTCTTCTTGCGTCGTCCGACCGCTCACCGTCTCACCGTCCACTCGTCGCCACTCGTACAGTCACACCAACTTCCACTATTTTTGAATTTGTAGTGGTTGCTTCTTGTGAAATTCGTTCGCCAACAACCTTGATTTTGTATATATATTACACGTTAATGCACGCAATTTTAACAATTTTCTGTTCACTTGCGAACTTCACACACACACACACAAATTTCACTTATTGTCTTGGGCCAGAAATCTTGGTTGAGCCCCCAGTTTGTAGGATTTTACTTTATCCCGGTTTATTTATTACAATATTATTAAAGGATGTGATTTCCTAAGTCTTATATTATTAACAATATTTCTTTGTGTTAAGAATACATATGTATATTTTATATTATTTAAATGGCCTTAGTGATAATTTGGGTGCGCGATGTGATCGAGGCGAGAGTACGATTGCGAGTGCTTTTTGAATCAACCCTTCTCTTTATTTTGTTATTATGAGTGAGTCGACCAGATAGGTACGGCCGCTGCGTGTCGTTCTGTCTCGCTCACTAGCTACTGCCCGATTGCCATGATTATGCCCGCCTGACACTTCATTTCCTACATTCGTTAATGAATTTTTCGTACTCCTCCTTAAATTTTGGATTTTTCTGAGACTTTTTTTCCAAGTTAAGAAATCGCACATTTGCCTGCGCCTTCGAGTCACCTAATTCCTTTTCTTGCTTAAACGGAATCGTTACTACATACATATCTTCCTGAGGCATTAATCCTAGTCGTCTTGCTAAAATTTTCTTCACATTCGCTAGCTTCCGTATGATCTTTTCATCTGCCTCCATTTCCCAGAAACGCTCCATATCCCTGATATCTATTGTTGTAGCTACTATAGACTCGTCTCCTTTTGACTTAGTACATCCCGACACGATCCAGCCAAATTGAGTATTTTGTCCCAGCAAACCATTAATCTTGGCAACTCCATTTTTTAAAATGTGGGTATATACGTCTACCCCTATTATCATATCAACCCTACCAGGTTTATTAAAGGTGGGGTCAGCTAGCATATACATAAGTTTGCCATTTTGACATATCCACGTTTGCTATTATTAATTATGGCAATTGTGGCAATACAATTGCTTCAACCTTAAGAAGTTCTATTTCAGAGTCACGCGTCTTCATTTAAATATTTACCCTATATTTCGACGTTCTAGGTTTTGTTGAAGATACGCCACTTATTTCCGTTTGTTTCTTGATCTTGGGTAATTTTAACACTTGAGCGGCTTCTTCAGATAAAATAGTGCTTTGAGATCCATTATCAATCAAGGCTCTTAATGTTTCAAATTCTCCATTTATCTTTTTAACTTGTATTAGGGCTGTGGCCAACAGTTTTTGTTCTGCCGTAACACACGTATTTACTTTTGCCTGTTTTTCCCCAAAATGAAGAAGGGTATGGTGTCCCTTGCTGCACAATGAAGTATTCGGGGGTTGAAAAATTATTATTATTTTGGGCACGGCGTCGGCCACTTGACATCCTGCCGTTGTGATCGTTTTGGGTTAGTTTACAATTACAAGTGTTTGTTCCCACAACATGTGTAGCTGATTGTAATTCTAGTCATATGCTAGGTTTGTTGTTTGTGACAAAAGTACAGTTGTATTATATTTTCTTTAGTGCATCTGATTTGGTGAAGCCGCTTCAGATGGACACGGTGTTTATTCTTAAACAGGTACTTTAGAAAGTTAAACAACAGGCACCCTAGCATAGTCCAGGATTTAATTGAAGTCTTTAGAAGTAAGGGATGTAACTCACCTCAACGCTCTGTAAGCTTGGTACAAATTAGGTTAGCTTACCTTGACATAGCGGGAGAAGATTTCCCAGTTAAAGGTGGCTCTAGGGTACAGATGAGTTTCATTCTTACAGTACCATATGTATGCTGCTTTTCCAACGCAGCAGGCACATATCGTTTCTACCTAATGGAGAAACCAAAGCAGTAAGCAAAACGAAAAAAAAACCAGAGGGCCGGGGCTAACTTCGACCGCGTCAAAGTTTGAATACCCTTGCAACTTTTATGGTAACTCTTTCCTTACCTATAGCCATCAAAGTGAAAAAACGTTCAAGCTAAAAAGGCTAATGTTTGCGAAAACAATCTTAGCATAGGAAAAAACTAAGATATTGATCAAAGTCACTGTTTTCCACCGATCATTCCTATGGGAGCTATATGATATAGTAACCCGATCTTTATCAAATTCGGCACAGTCATTAACAGATATATTAAACTAACAAATGTTTAATTTGAAAGCAATCGCGTCAAAAGTGACGAAGTTATTGACAAAAGTCACTGTTTTCGAAAGATCGTTTCTATGGGAGCTATATGATATAGTCACCGATCTTGATCAAATTTGGCACAGTCGTTTATATGTGTAATTAACTCACCATATTAAATTTCATGACAACAGCTCAGAAATAACGAAATTATTGAGAAAAGTCACTGTTCGTGACCTTGCCATTTGTATGGGAGCTATATGATATAGTGATCCGAACCGGCTGAATCCGAGATATACAACGCCTGCAGTATATACAAGCCTACATGCAAAATTTCAGCTCTGTAGCTCTTACGGTCTAGGAGGAGTTTGCGTTGATCCAGACGGACGGACAGACGGACAGACGGACGGACGGACGGACGGACGGACGGACGGACGGACGGACGGACGGACGGACGGACATGGCTATATGAACTCGTCTCGTCGTGCTGATCAAGAATATATATACTTTATATAGTCGGCAATGCTTCCTTCTATGCGTTGCACACTTCTGACCAAAATTAATATACCCTTTTTGCAAGGGTATAAAAAACTATAAAATATACATCCATTTGAATCTGCGTAATGATATAGATATATCATGAGAGCATGATCAAAAGTTACATTACTTAATAAATAATCTTTAAGCAAGGAATGGGAAGAAATTTTTCTACATATCCAAAGCGTAAAGAAAAGATATATAGGTCGAGTCAATGACCTTGACAAAATAGAGATTTTCCCATTATGACAGAGTGGAAACATATTCTAAATGAAGCTCGTGAAATCTCAAGAAATCCACAAGTCAATCAAGTGCCTCTCCCAGGATAGAAATACCTCAGAGGGCACTATAGAAAAGCAACATGAACAACATATGATTAAAAATTTAACAGATGTTTTCAAACTCTGTAGAAAAAATAATCTCAAATTACATCCAGAAAAATGTTTTTTTTTTATGCACGAAGTGACATTTTTAGGTCATAGGTGCACAGATAAAGGAATCTTACTAGATGACAACAAATTTGACGTCATCAATAATTACCCAGTCCCTACGGACGCAGACAGCGCTAGAAGATTCATTGCATTTTGCAATTACTATAGACGTTTTATTAAAAACTTCGCCGAATATTCACGGCACATAACGAGATTATGTAAAAAGAATGTCCCATTTGAATGGACAACAGAGTGTGAAAAAGCATTCCAATATCTAAAAAAGAAACTTGTTGAACCAAATTTATTACAGTACCCAGATTTTAGCAAAGAATTTTGCATAATCACGGATGCAAGCAAACACGCGTGTGGAGCAGTTTTAACTCAAAACTATGATGGACTCCAACTCCCAGTTGCATATGCATCACGAGAATTCACTAAAGGTGAAAGCAATAAGAGTACTACAGAACAAGAATTAGCAGCAATACATTGGGCAATAACACATTTTCGACCATATATTTATGGCAAACACTTTACAGTTAAAACTGATCACAGACCTTTAACATATTTATTTTCTATGGTTAATCCTAGTTCTAAATTAACACGCATGCGACTCGAATTAGAAGAGTATGATTTTACGGTAGAGTATCTGAGAGGTAAAGATAACTTTGTGGCAGACGCCCTATCAAGGATAACAATATCCGATCTAATTGACATGAACAAAAAAGTCCTGAAAGTCACTACCAGGTATTGTAGACAAAACAATTTCTGCGCTGAAAATAAACAAGAACTATTGCCAAGGCAAAATCTTGAAAAAGCTTCCAAGCCCAACGTATTTGACGTTATTGTAAATGACGAAGTACGAAAAGTGATCTTGCGAATAACTGATTCCTCGACCACATTCAAACATTGCAAGAAAGCTATAGCAAGAATTGACATTTGCGATATCTATACCAATGGAATTCTCGACTTAGGTCAGTTTTTTCAAAGGCTCGAAAAAAAAGCCGGTATACTTAGTATCACCAAAGTCAAGGTGCCAAGTCAAGGAGCGAAAAGATCTTTGAAACTATTTCAATAGAATCTTTCAAAAATATCAGCAATCAAATTTTACAATTTTTAAGAGTAGCGCTACTCAAGCCGGTGACCCTCATCCAAAACGATGAAGAAAAAGAAGCTATATTGTCTACATTCCATGAAGATCCAATTCAAGGAGGTCATACAGGCATAAATAAAACAATTGCAAAAATAAAGAGACGATATTATTGGAAAAACATGACTAAATATGTAAACCAGAGGGCCGGGGCTAACTTCGACCGCGTCAAAGTTTGTATACCCTTGCAATTTTTTTGGTAACTCTTTCCTTACCTATAGCCATCAAAGTGGAATAACGTTTAAGCTAAAAAGGCAAATGTTTCCGAAAGAACGGCCTACATAGGAAATAACGAAGATATTGATCAAAGTCACTGTTTTCCACCGATCGTTCCTATGGGAGCTATATGATATATATATACCTGATCCTTATCAAATTTGGCACAGTCATTAACAGATATATTAAACTAACAAATATTTAATTTGAAAGCAATCGCGTCAAAAGTAACGAAGTTATTGATAAAAGTCACTGTTTTCGAAAGATCGTTCCTATGGGAGCTACATGATATAGTCACCCGATCTTGATCAAATTTGGCATAGTCGTTTATATGTGTAATTAACTCACCAATATTAAATTTCACGACAATAGCTCAGAAAATAACGAAGTTATTAAGAAAAGTCACTGTTCGTGACTTTGCCATTTGTATGGGAGCTATATGATATAGTGATCCGATCCGGCTGAATCCGAGATATACAACGCCTGCAGTATATACAAGCCTACATGCAAAATTTCAGCTCTGTAGCTCCAACGGTCGAGGAGGAGTTTGCGTTGATCCAGACGGACGGACGGACGGACGGACGGACGGACGGACGGACGGACATGGCTATTTGAACTCGTCTCGTCGTGCTGATCAAGAATATATATACTTTATATGCTCGGAAATGCTTCCTTCTATGCGTTGCACACTTTTGACCAAAATTAATATACCCTTTTTGCAAGGGTATAAAAAGTACATTAATAAATGTCCAAAATGCCTGACGTCGAAAACGACGAAACATACACGATCACCTATGATTATAACCGAAACTCCACAATATGCTTTTGACAGAGTGATAGTGGACACAATTGGTCCACTACCACGTTCGGAAAATGGGAATGAATAGGCAATCACATTAATATGTGACCTGACAAAGTATTTAGTAGCAATTCCTGTTGCAAACAAAAGTGCAACAACAGTGGCAAAAGCCATAGTCGAATCTTTTATTCTGAAGTACGGTCATTGGACCGTCTTCATTGGAAGACGTTCATTACGGAAATGGGAATGAATAGGCAATCACATTAATATGTGACCTGACAAAGTATTTAGTAGCAATTCCTGTTGCAAACAAAAGTGCAACAACAGTGGCAAAAGCCATAGTCGAATCTTTTATTCTGAAGTACGGTCATTGGACCGTCTTCATTGGAAGACCTTGGTAATAGTAATTTTACATGTTCAAAATTTGTTTTCTGCAACTCAATTCATCAATATACAAACAAAACAATTTTACTCTCTATTTTACAATTTGTTCTTCTTCTTCCCTTATTCCCAAAGCAAAGCAACGCACGCATACACATACACTTTATGTAGCGTTGCGTCTGTGTGTGTATGCATGTACTCTGTTGATGACGAAAGACGAAGTAGACAGCAAGCAGCGGTGCCGGCTGAGCTGGGAGCAGAGCCGATTATTATGTTGACTGTAACTTGTGATATATTTATCCGATCACATTCAAATTTTGGGATCTGGGGTTTTATATCCAATATTATCACATATGTAAATTTCATAGCATACTCCGATTTTTATGAAAATGTTTCTTCTAGTTCTTCTAGAGCTATATGATATAGTGGTCCGATCCTTATGAATTTCATACTTTATTTTTCCCGGGTAATAAAAAACCCCGAAACAAAATTTCAGACCGATAGCTCTTAAGACGGCTGAGTAAAACGCATACGCACAGACGGACGGACAGACGGACAGACGGACATGGCTATATCAACTCAGCTTCTCATGCTGATCAAGAATATATATACTTTATGGGGTCGGAAACGTCTCCTTCTGTGCGTTACAAACATCTGACCAATTTTATAATACCCTCTGCAAGGGTATAAAAAAATTATATAAAAATTTTTTTATGGATTCATCTATTATTGAAAATATATTCATATGATTTCGAAAAGAAAGAGAGAAAGAAAATTTGTCTGAGCAGACACAAACTAAAACAAAAAAAAAAAAATTTTTTTTCCCTAATATACACATTTACCTTACCCTTATTTTACCTTTACTTAATTATCTAATGATTATTAAGAACTCCATAATATTACGTTATTCTCTAAAAAGGGAGGTGTAGTATATTCATACAAATAATCATTCAGTACAATGAGCTCAACTTGTAACACTCAGATGCAAGTATAAGCAATTAAACATATACGCATTAAAATATAATTGTGCACTTGGATATGTTTATATATATACATTGATGTATGTACATAAACATATTCACATAAATCTACAGCTAAGTATGATCATATATGTATGTACATTTGTATATGCACAAATATATGTATGTACATTTGTATATGCACATACATATATTCACCTAAGCAATGTATGCACAAGCGTAACATGAGCTAGCATAGCTCGCAAATAACTGTTAACCGTTTCACACTGTCGCGAAATAAGTGTTTTTCACTGAGACTTTGAGCAAAAGGTCTGAGAGCAACCGATTGGATTGTTCGTAAATAAATTTTGCTCGCGCTCAGTCGAAGAGCACTTTTTTCTGTTCTCTTTGCTCTGCTCATTCCGAGACCGTTTGCTTCTGAACGACGATTCAAAAAGTCTTTTGCGCATGTATGTGTGTATGTCAAGTTTCGTGGGTTTTATGCGTCAATTTGCTTTGTGAGTTTCATTATTAGTTGTTAAGCTTAATTCAAAATAAAATACTTAAAAAAATAAAACTATTCCTGTTCTAAACAAAAAATTAGTCTGAAATACATACAATTTTTTCAAGAAGATCTAAAGTGAAATTTAATGTTGCAATTTTACACAACGTACCACTGTGCATCGAAAAGAAGACAAATAGTTGAAAAGACCGTTTGCGTTGAGTTTTTCAGTCAATCGGTCTTTTGGTGAGCCTCACTGTGTGAGCGTGAATCGTTTCACTCTTTACGCGCTGTTCACTCAAAGACCGATAAGCAAATTGCTCAACTGTTAGCGCTCAACCGAAAACCGAATCGAAAACAACCAAAGGGTCTTGCTCAGAGCGAGAGCGAGAAAGTATGATTTTTTTCGGTTGTTCTCGCGAACAGAGCGTAAGGAAAAAAACGGTTAACAGTTATTTGCAAGCTATGTGAGCTAGAGCCAGGCCAGCGTGAGTTATGCCATTAGCAACACTTCCCATAACAGCCGACCCAAGAGGTCTACACTCCACATTAATGTAAACATAAACAATACCATTCCATTAAACATAGAGTGTCACAAGATAAGTGACAGTTTCCCTAAACATAGAGTGTCACAAGAAAAGTGACCAGAAGAAAACACTTAGATGTAAGCCAAACTAGAATATGATTTGATTCAATAAAGCAGTCTTGATTTAACACTCAACCAGAACAGACTCAATCATAATTGGCGCAGTCGGTACTCGAGTTCACAGCTAAAATATTGTGGAAACTTTGAACGCAGTCAAAGATAACGAAACAATATAATACTGTATAAAACAAAACATTTAGTGACAAAATAAAATATATATATTGTGGAAACTTTGGAGAAAATCTAAGCCAACGAATCAATATAATATTATAAAAACATTTTGTGACAAATAACGAAACAATATAATATTGTAAAAACACTTTGTGCAAACAAACAGAATTATTGTGGAAACTTAAAAAAAAAAAAAAAAAGTTAACGAAACAATAAAACGTACACCATTAAAATGGCACAAATTAACGAAATACAACAATGCATTCAAATGCTAACATCAATAATAATATCCAATCAAGAGATGCATTATAATCCAACAACAAGGGAGAGAAACAGCATCGAGAAGGAAACAAGGTACTTGCCGGTGTTCACTGGACAGGAGGGTACGTTACATGGTTTCATTTCGGCAGTCAACCAAATCATGGAGGAGTATGATGATAACGACCAGGTCTTCACTGTTATATTCAACACCAAAATTCAAAGTCAGGCTAAAACTATGCTTAATATTAACCCCCTACATCTTGGGCTGATTGCAAAACTCGTCTTCGACATCATTATCGCCCAAGAACGGATCAAATGGGTCTAACCAGAAAAATTAATAACTTAAGGATAACTACCGTTCGAGATGTTGATTCAAAATCAACAACAAGAGCAATTGTTGAGGAAATTACTGATTTTTCGGTCTTTGAAAACAATAGCAGATTAGTTGACATATTAAGTGGGCTCTTAATTCAAAGAGTAAAAGAATTATCTTGTGGTCCAATGGCCATTGCCTTAATGAATAAAACAACATTAACAGATATAAGAATTGAACTTGCAAATTATATTGGTCTGAGAGGGTCAGAGGGCCAGTGCTCGACAGCTGTGCCTCCAGTAGAAGCGCCTCCTGCACTCTCTGCCTCGTTCTCAGCGTCTGCACCATCTCGTCAATCGTCCTGTCCAGATTTCCGCTCGCCTGATGCACCAATACCTGAAAATAAAACAAATCTAAAAATAAAACCAACTAAAAAGTACAAATACTCACCTTGTCCAGCGTCGTATGCATCGTCTCATCTGCGTCGTCCAGAATCTCGTCAAGCTAGTCCGTCTGCAGCTCCTGCATCTGAAAATATATTAAAATTATTATCTAAATCAGCAATAAAACACAAAAACTCACCTGAAAATCTACGTCAGACAGCAGCAGCATCGTCTGCGAATCCTCGTCCAGCATCTGGCCAATCAGCAACTCCAGCTGGTCCTTTTGGCCCTCTACCTAAGGCTGCATCTGAAAAAAAAACAAAATATCAACAAAGAATCAAGTTAATTTAACTAAATACATATCTAAAATCCAGCGGCAGCCGCTAGCAGTTCCAACTGGAGCTCCTCCTGCATCTTCTGCTGCACCACGTGGCCCGTCATCTGGTCCTAAATAAAGCTGCTCCTGTACCTGGAAAAAATATAAAAATGTTAAAAAATGCTACTAAATCAACAAATTACTCACCTGCTATGCAAATGCCGCCAGTAGCATCGCGTGCAATTCTTCGTGCTAAATCTGGCCAATCTCCTGGTCCATCTCGTCCTTCACTAGCGCCTGCACCTGGAAAAAAACACAAATCGTCAGAAAAATCTCTCAATAATCAGGTAAACTTACCTGCAAATTCTCTTCAGTAACCTGCAGCAACACCAGCTGGTCCTTCTGGCCCTCTACCTATGATGGCCAGTCGGCCATTGGTGCTAGTTTGAGTATTCGCCTCAACACAAAGAAAAAACACAAAGAAAATATCAAAGAAGCTAACTTCGGCTATGCCGAAGTTTATATACCCTTGCAGTATACTTGGCAATAATATTTTTCCTTTTTGAAATTTCTTTCCCTGCAACTCAATTCATCAATACACAAACAAAATATTATTTCTCTTTTTACCACAAGTTTTTCTTCTTCCATCATTTTCTAAGCAAAGCACGGCACGCATACACATACAGTTCATGTAGCGTTGCGTCTGTGTGTGTATGCGTGTGCTCTGTTGATTTGATGATGGCAGTAGTAGGCAGCAAGCAGCGCTGCCGGCAGCGTTTGAACCGATTTATATTGACTGTAACTTGTGTTCTATTTATCGGATCAGATTCAAATTTTGGGATCTGAGATTTTATATCTATTACTATCATATTGGTAAATTTCATGGGGATACTCCAATTTTTGCAAAAATGTTTCTTCTAGAGCTATATGATATAGTAGTCCCATCCCAAAGATTTTCATACTTTATCTCACCCGGGTAAAAAAAGCTCCCAAAAAAATTTCATCCCGATAGCTCTTAAGATGGCTGTGTAAAACGCGTACGCACCGACGGACAGACGGACAGACGGTCAGACGGACAGACGGACATGGCTATATCGACTTAGCTTCTCATGCTGATCAAGAATATATATACTTTATGGGGTCGGAAACGTCTCCATCTGACCAATTTTATAATACCCTCTGCAAGGGTATAAAAAGCTCCGCTATAAATTGTTAAAAAATATAGTAAAAGTGGGAATTAATTGCCCAAATAAAAAATAGTGTTTCAAGACTCTTCACTAGTGTGCTACGAAAAATTGCCAATTTCCTAGCTAATTATTTAAATAAATGACAATTTAATATTTTTGTGTTGTTATAACCTAAAATGAACTGAGTGCTCAAACATAAAATCATATAAAGATCGCATCAAAACCCCATAAAACCAAACAAGTGAACAATTTTAACTAAAATTTTTTTTTTTAAATATGTGTTTTATTATATGTATGTAAATGTCATATATGTTAATGTTTTATATCGTAAAATTTTATCTATGTCTACATTTATGTAAGAGGCTGGCAAGCGAAAAAATTTTTTCACTTGGGTATGTATTAGTGTATATACATCAGAGGTAGGCGCCCATAGCCCGTGCGGGCACTTTGCTCGGCAATTGCTCGTGTGCCGTCTGTGTGCATGCCGATGTGAGCACGAAGTACAAGTTGAGAGCGTACAAAAACAGCTAGTGTCGCACAGACTTTTGACGAAAGCAGTACTATGTCGCTTTGTTACGCAGCTACACGCAGAAAAATTAATGCTTCACTTTCTTACATGGCAACTTTAAAAATATTTTGCCATTATTTATATTTTGTCCCTATAGGGTAAAAAGTATATTATAATATAAGCGAACATGCATAATGTAATATAAATGTAAGATATACATGTATGCACATATATGTATAGTATGAAAAATATTTATAATAGCCGATACAACATATGCATTCATTTTTATGACATTTAGGTAAAAGCAACCCAAGACTCATGACTGTACTTTGTTTTTTAGGGCGATTCGGTAAAAAAGGGTTGTGGGAAAATTCCGCTTGGCTTACTCAAATATTTCCTATTGCAGGTAGCGGCCGTCGGAATTATTCTTTTTCACTTGCAGTTTAATTTTTTTATTCGTTTCTTCACATACGATTCGCGCAGTGTAAAGCAGTTTACGCACACAAGCAAGCGCACGCATACATTGACAGTTTGAGCTGGCTCTCTTCGTGCCTACCCCTGATATACATACACCTAAGTTCTCTCTCAGACCTTTTATAGATAACACATATACACTCACACACACACAATGGAAGGCGGTACAACTTCTAATGCCTTGACAAGTGCTGTCCCAGCACATATGTAGCTGCGAACCGCCTATAATGACTAGTGCCACACACGCACGCAAACAAAATGCTTGCTCCCCTTTACCAATTGGAACGATTAAATCTGTGGAAATATCTCCCAATTTTGGACAATGCTCTGCGAATAAAATGGAATGCAAGCCGTTACTTCCAAACTTTTTTAAACCGATTTGCTCTAGCTCCCTCATTACGCAATATACTGATGAAGAGTCTAGTTCGTGTTCGTCTAATTTTTAAATGCCAAATGCTGATCTTTCTCCTGCTGCCTATGGCCCAACACATGATTTGACTGTAATGGAAAGCAACCATAAGACCTTAGAATCTATAACAAGGGTCATTAAATACAGCAATTTACAATAAGTGCTGAAGGCAAAATAAAGTGAAAAATTAATTAAGACTAGTCCAAAGTGGTCTAGAATATATATAATATCATGTAATTTGGAAATTTCTCAGCCTCACAGATTTATATTTGCGGCTAAGTTCATTAACATAACTTGAATCCAGGCTGCACTGTAACTGGAGGCAGAGAGATGAGAGATGAATGGGCCAGCAAGATTAGACCAGTCGTCATCTGTTCCCTCATTGGAGATCAGATCAGGGGGCCAAGAGGTTAATAGCGTAATAAGACCAGTGGCCAGCAAGATGGGCAGGTGTGAGCGCTTTCGCCTGGAGTCAGCCGTGGTGGACTCATAAGAAGGCGACATCTTCAGGCGGCTGCCCGCATAGTATCCGTAAGATCGTCAAAGAGTAATAGAATCTCCCTCAGACCCTTTGTAATTGCATCAAATTTACATTTAGAGCCAAGCAAAGGATTAGGTAACAGTCTTGCCTGTGAAAGAGAAAGTTTTTTAGTTTTAGCGGCTACGATTTGTAGCTGTTCTTTTGTCTTGTTGATTTTATCGTTTTGCAGCTGCTCATCTTTGCTTTTGCTAGCTTCTTTGCATTTGCAATTCGGGTCATTAGAACTTTCTGCCCATATTTTGGCAAGATTAAGGTTGTCATTATTAAGCAGCATAGGTGTAGGATTTTGTAACCTGATGGAGGGCACGTCATTGTCATCAGAATCAGAAGATAGATCAATGATGTTTAGCCCCATTTGCTCAGTTAGAAGAGTTTCTATATTTTTGTAGTGATGTACATGTGCACGTGTAGTTGTTAGCTGCCTAATTTTTCTACGTTGCTAACGATAACACAAGTGTATGCTGAAGATCGGGGTCGTGTACTTCTAGCGTTGCTCTTGCTTAGCTCGTCGGATGAGGGGGGGTTCTTTCCTACTCTAGGCATACGCACGGATCATACAGAAAAATATAAGTGCACTATAAGAAACTAAAAGGATGTAAAAAGCAAAATATTGGGCCAGATCGGGATACTATTAATTGTGCGGACGACCTCTCTGCAGATTAGCTAAAGGTGTTGTTCGCTAACCCTTTCTGTACCCACCCTACTTTGGCAAACTATTGGGTTTAATTGATTGCCCCTTAACAGACTCTTAAATGATCTTAGACGATTTGTAACGGCAGCATAGTCATGGATTCAGGCGACGGACTCCTCAATGAATTAGCTTACACAAACATGACGAAATTTCAGGTTACGGTTTAATTCCAAACAAAAGGGTTTTCATGACTTAATATTCTAAGAAATTACAAAATAAAGATTTGTAAAAAGATACAGCAAAATAAATTTAAATACGATATAGAGCAAATATAGATTCAAAAATTCATAGTAATTCAAAAGAGATTTGGGTTATGTGGCAGCGTGTGCCAGTTGGCAATGAAACAAATATTTATATATGTATATATGTACATGTGTGTGTTAACTCACGATTTATCCAACGGTGCGATCTCTAGGCCCATCGATGCTGCAGGGATTTGCTGCATAATTTAGTTATTAGAAAAATGAAATGCAACAAAGCCAATCTCAACGCATTACTTAAACTAATAATTCATTTAAATTTTCTTTAAGATCAGCAAAATTTCCGTTAATAAAAGAGGAAAAAAAAAGTATGAAAAGGTGTTGCCGTTGTGCAACAAAAAAAAAGTAGTATCCAAACCAAAGGGCTGCTACGCCATACATTGCGTACAGATGAAACAAGAAAAGATAGCAGAACTACTACTAAGTATGCATATGCACCAAAAAGAAATCGAAAAGTAGTAGATCTCGCTCAAATTGGGTGTATAATGTTGGTCTTAGCCGGGGAATTGCGTCATTTCACCACCAGACTATTTTAGGATGATTATTGATGAAATGGAAGGGTTGATAAAATAAATTCGAGGCTCGCTGGTCTCTTGGTTATTGAGGAATGTCTCTTTTTTTTGATCCAACGAAGAAAATATCAGCGATTGGGCTGGGGTACAATCAACCAAATTGTCCCAAAGAAAATGAAAAATCTAAGGGCTGCTTGAAAGCCAAAAGTTGCTTGGTCGACGCCAAGCGACCGAAATATAAATTTTAACTGAAATATAACGGGTTTTAAATTCTAATATTTTCACTAAATTGATTTTATATCACCTTATTCTTCGAATATTCACTAATATTTTTATTCACTTTAGCCAAATATGTATATTACTGCCTTGTGCAGTCACTGTACTTTTTAACGATGATGTAATATGCACGTGTTTCACAAATATATATATATATATATATTTTTTTTTTATGTGAATATTAATATCCACGTCTTTTCGCAATCAAAGTATCAAATTAAATGAAAAAGCCTGTACCAAAAATTCTGTTTCTAAGCAAACGCAATGCATGCGAACGAATTCTAACGGATCTTTTCCATGCTCTCTTCTTTGCTTACGCTTTGCGTTCGCTGTGCGAAATAAGAGTAAGAACCGTACCAATTGAAGACATGTGCGTAGTACGCAAGGGGGGTTATTCATTTATTCTTGCAAACAAACAAGAGAAAATATTCTTTCCGAAATGCAATTAAAATTATTATTATTAAAGAGGGCTACTACAGGATTCCAATTTCTTTTCCTCCTCAGTAGGGGGCGGTAGAATTTTCTGTTGAATATGCAATGGTTGATCAGCAAGGGATCTTTTAACTGTTTCTCTGGTCTCAGTGCCTTCTTTTAGGCCGATTTTTAGCATTTTCATATACCATCTGGGGATTATTGGAGCTGGCCCATTTTTAAGTCTCGCTTGCCTCGCCAGTTCATTTTTCCTTTCTTCTTCTTCACGCATTAGTTGGTCATCTTCTGCTTTTTGAATTTTAATTAAAGTTGGAATATTGGGTATTCTATCTTCAGCAAGTTTAACAACATCCCCCAATATAGGAAGCTGAAGATTTTTGTGTGTTGTTAATTGCGGATCCAGAAAAAGTTCAAATTGTTTGCTGTATCTAGGTCTTAGAATACGAGTAGGTCTAAACGGCTTCAAGAAAAGTATAGAGGCCAACGGGTTTTCATGACAACAGAGAGAAGAGAATAATCGTTCACTAGCAATGGAATAAACCTCCTCTACAAATTTGATGTTAAAGTTGTCCATAAGTATTTGATTGGTAGTATATCTGGATGCACCAGTAATACGTCGAATAGCTTTGTTTTGAGCAGCACAAATAGTTTCAAAAAGGGTGTCCGAGGCTAAGGCTCCCCAAATAGGCAGCGCATATTGCCAGATTGAGGCAACCAATGGTTTAAACAAAAGGATTTTACATTCCGTAGGTAGCTTGCTGGATTTACCTATGAGCCAGTTTAACTTACACTCCGCAGTCATTCCCAATTTGCGGTCCAAATGAAGGCCTAGATATCTGTAAGATGATTCATTGGGGATTTTCTGCGAATTAATTTTGGGCGCTAGAGATTAAATAGATTTTGTAATTGCTTTCCTAGTATAGAGAACATGAACAGTTTTCTTAACATTTATTGAGACACACCATTTGTTAGCCCAATTCATAAATTTTCCAAGATAAGTTGTATTAGAATTAACAGCATACATGGCGATTTTATGTTCTGATAAAATGACAGTATCATCAGCATAACTGGATAGCAGTAAATCACGAGCGCCTTGTTGAATGTTTGGTTCATTCTTAAATGGCTGGCAGTCCACCATAGATGGAATTGGTATATCTGATGAGTAGATAGAATAAAGCACAGGTCCAAGGACACTACCTTGGGGCACCCCGGCGTTAATACTTCCTAATCTAGAGATGGTTCCATCGTGCTACAAACCTCAAAAGTCCTGTCTTTAAGATATGAGTCCAGAATATTGAAGAGCGGAATTGGTAATAGCTTAATGAGTTTATGGCGAAGTCCATCATGCCAGACGCGATCAAACGCTTCACTGATATCAATGAAGACAGCAGAACAGTAACGATTATTATCTTGTGCTTCCATAATGTATTGAACAACTCTGGACATTTGTTGCTCAGCACTATGCTCCTTGCGAAATCCGAATTGTTCGTCCGGTATAGCATTGGCAAACGATTCACAATCGAACAGTCGTTTCATTAGTAGCGATTCAAAGATTTTTGAGAAGCCTGCCAGAAGGCTAATTGGTCGATACGAAGAGACCTCGCTAGAGGGTTTACTCGGTTTGAGTATCAATTTAATAGTAGCGAGTTTCCATTGTTTTGGGAAGTGGCCAGTTCTCAGCATACAATTATAGATATTTGTGAGAAGTAAGACAGCTTTAGATGGTAAGTACTTAATTACTTGATTGCAAATTCTATCTTTACCTGCAGCTTTAGTAAGATCGAGGTTTTTAATTTCAGCCAGTACTTCGTTAAAAGTTGCGTGCTTAAAGATTGGAGGGGGAAGTTCATTTGGGCTGAACATAAAGCGCGCATCTTCTCTCCACATGAGCGATGACGTCATCTGCAAAGTCTTCTGCCGAATGAGAGAATTAGTTGCTGCATTAACTTGATCCCGAAATTCACCAGTGTTTGTGAGTCTGGGTGTAAAGCGAGCTTCAAGATGTGAGACGTAGACTTCAGCTTTCTCTTCATTAGTTTTGGTCCAGATACGGGGTGCTGTAGCGTTTTGATTAACCGGTTTTTCGAATTTTAAGGGGTGATTAGGCTCAACCTGCCTCTTGAAGTGATTAGCAAGTTTCTAGAGTTTTGCGTACCGATATCTGTCATTCGTGTTAATTTGATTGAAGAGACCATTGTAATATATTATTCGATCAGCTTCTAATGCTTTTTTTAATCTTTTGTAGACCATATTGTATGCGTTTATGGCTAACGGAGTCCTTAATCTGATGGTGGACTTCCTTAAATTGCGTTTTTCTCTCAACAGCCTTCGAGTACTGCTAGAGATTGGATATTTGCTGCTGGGTATTTGATTATTGTTGCGTGCTGGCGGAGTTGCCTTTGCAGCAGCAATGTATATATTGTGAGTAAGTAGGTCAATAATATCTTCGATGTCTTGGCCCGATTTCATTTCTACATTTAACTGCGTTATTTTTTCCAGTTCCTTTTGAAAACGATTGATATTTGAACGTTTGGAAAAAAGAGCCCTTTTCGGTTTTTTATAGAACGGATAACCACCGATGCCAATTTCAATAATCATTGCAAGGTGATCTGAGTGCATGTCAGCATTGGAGCTAGTAATAAGACGATTAGTATCAATTCCCGAATAACTTGCAAAATCGATTGCAGATGGGTTTTTTCTCCTATCAAATGGATAATGTGTAGCAGAGCCAGTGGCCAAAACGCTGGCTTTTTTATTTATGTGTATCGCTTCAATAAGCGATCTACCACGAATGCATGAGCGTGCGTTGCCCCACCAGTTATGTTTAGCATTTCAATCGCCACAAATGATGTATTTAGGATTTGAATTTAAGTCGCTTATAGTATTCAATAATTCTGTAAATTGCTCTGTGTCCCATTTAACAACTGGTGGACAATAGACAGGAGCAATTACAATTTGCTCATTAGCACCTAGATCAATTGAGACCGGAGCATATTGGACATGATCTTCAGAAATGATTTGTAATGAACAGTGTTTAATGCCTTCTTTTATGATAATGGCTACCCCTCCCTTTCTATGAGTAGTTGGATGATGAGCATAATATGTAACGAAGCCTTGAATTTGCAAAGGGTGCTGATTGTTGCCACCTGTAAAGTTAACAGAGTCAAATCTGGTTTCAATTACCATCATAATATCTATGTTCTTATCATTGACGAATTGGGAAAGTTCTAGTTTTTTGTTTCCTATTCCACAAGCGTTCCAATAGGATAGTTCGCTAGCTGTTGGGTATCCGCTGGGCATATGCAAAGAATTAGCAGTGGCAGTCCCTCGTTGCGAGATTTGCTGTTTTGGTTTTAATTGCTGTTGTTGTTGTTGGTGTTGTTGAAGCGGCTGTTGGTGCTGCTGCAAATGCTGTAGACGAGGGCGTCCATTTATTAGGATGCTATGTTGGCTGATTTGCTGCTGATCCACAGAACTATGTTGCTGCTGATTTCGTTGTTGTTTCAGTTGCTGCATATGCAGGTTGACAGCTTGCTTCAGGTAGTTGATGCGGCTGTTGATTTTGTTGAGCCTTAGGCTTCTGTTGAATTATAGTTGATTGTTGTGATGACTGCTTGATTTGTTGTTGTTGCTGCTTTTGATTTGGCTGCTTGGACGCTGCATTGTTTCTAACGTTGAAATGCTGCTTATTTATACTCTGCTGTTGTTGTTGTTGTTTCTGCTCACGTTGCTTTTTATTATGAACTATCTGCTGCTGTTGTTGTTGCGGAATGTGTTGTTGTGCCTTGTTTTTAGTTAGCTTATTCCTTAGCATATTGGATCGAGCCAACTTGTAGGCAGGGCATCCTCTATAACTTGCAATATGATTTCCATCACAGTTTGCACACTTCGGGTTGTCCATGCGTTTTTGGCAATCAGTTGTAGCGTGTGCTCCAGCACATTTTAGGCAGATAAAGTCCCTACGACAGTAGTTTTTGGAGTGGCCATAGCGCGGTTCAAGCCTGCTGTTTTGCTTTTGAATAACCACTTGCTGTTTTCCAATAAGATTGACTGAAAAAATTTCATTGTTCTTTCCGTCAACTCGTGGCTCAAGTTCGATTTCAAACATGTTGGTTGGTTGGTTGGTTCGAGCATGTTTGACATTATTAACATATCGGAAGTTAAAGCCCAGCTTTATGATTTCGGATTTAACATTCTCATAAGGAGTTGAATAATGCAAGTTTTTTTTAATGGCTCGGAATCCTCTGTCCTCCCGGTTTTGGTGAGTGTACATCTGGTCTCGAGAGTCCCTTAGGGCATCCAGTATCTTCTCATACGAGTCCAGATCCTCTGCAATAATCTTGATGTCTCCACTTTTAACAGTTTTGGTAGTAAATTTGGCATCAATATCAGGGCAGTTAAGCCTGTCCAGAATTGGCAAGATAGATGGCATATTGGTAATAAAAATGGCCAGGGGTTTAGGTTTGGTCCTTCGTACAATATGGAATTGTTGTTCCTCATCGCCAGGAGCTTGTTGTTGTTGTAAATGGGTAGTCACTTCGTTAGCAGGTAGCCGTTGTTGTTGTTGTTTCGGGCTGGGCTGTTTGTTTAACAGAGTACTATTAAGATCGAGTGGGCGCTGTTGTATAGTGTATGTATTGTATAGTGCCTGTTGTGGAATTTGGACCCATTGGTAGAGGTACAGCAAATCGCTTGTTGTTGTTGTTAGGTTTGCTTGTAGTAATTTTTCTTTTTTGCTTGCTAGGCAAATCAGAATTAATTATGTCCTCTTTAGGCTCCGGAGTAGTTACATCGCCTCTTATAGCCTTGATAGGCCTTTTTGGTGTGATATTCTGGTTCTCGTTTCGATTGATAGGCAGCAGCTCATCATTTTCCTCACCAATCTCCATAGGTGGCAGATTAGTTTTATGGTTGCTTTCCATTACAGTCAAATCATGTGTTGGGCCATAGGCAGCAGGAGAAAGATCAGCATTTGGCATTTTAAAATTAGACGAACACGAACTAGACTCTTCATCAGTATATTGCGTAATGAGGGAGCTAGAGCAAATCGGTTTAAAAAAGTTTGGAAGTAACGGCTTGCATTCCATTTTATTCGCAGAGCATTGTCCAAAATTGGGAGATATTTCCACAGATTTAATCGTTCCAATTGGTAAAGGGGAGCAAGCATTTTGTTTGCGTGCGTGTGTGGCACTAGTCATTATAGGCGGTTCGCAGCTACATATGTGCTGGGACAGCACTTGTCAAGGCATTAGAAGTTGTACCGCCTTCCATTGTGTGTGTGTGTGTGTATATGTGTTATCTATAAAAGGGCTGAGAGAGAACTTAGGTGTATGTATATACACTAATACATACCCAAGTGAAAAAATTTTTTCGCTTGCCAGCCTCTTACATAAATGTAGACATAGATAAAATTTTACGATATAAAACATTAACATATATGACATTTACATACATATAATAAAACACATATTTAAAAAAAAAAATTTTAGTTAAAATTGTTCACTTGTTTGGTTTTATGGGGTTTTGATGCGATCTTTATATGATTTTATGTTTGAGCACTCAGTTCATTTTAGGTTATAACAACACAAAAATATTAAATTGTCATTTATTTAAATAATTAGCTAGGAAATTGGCAATTTTTCGTAGCACACTAGTGAAGAGTCTTGAAACACTATTTTTTATTTGGGCAATTAATTCCCACTTTTACTATATTTTTTAACAATTTATAGCGGAGCTTTTTTCTTTGTGTTTTTTCTTTGTGTTGAGGCGAATACTCAAGCGAATACTAGCACCAATGGCCGACTGGCCATCACCTGCAGCAGAAGATGCAGGAGGAGCTCCAGTTGGAACTGCTAGCGGCTGCGGCTGGATTTTAGATATGTATTTAGTTAAATTAGCTTGATTCTTTGTTGATTTTTTGTTTTTTTTCAGGTGCAGCCTTAGGTAGAGGGCCAGAAGGACCAGCTGGTGTTGCTGCAGGTTACTGAAGAGAATTTGCAGGTAAGTTTACCTGATTATTGAGAGATTTTTCTGACGATTTGTGTTTTTTTCCAGGTGCAGGCGCTAGTGAAGGACGAGATGGACCAGGGATTGGCCAGATGCTGGACGAGGATTCGCAGACGATGCTGCTGCTGTCTGACGTAGATTTTCAGGTGATTTTTTGTGTTTTATTGCTGATTTAGATAATAATTTTAATATATTTTCAGATACAGGAGCTGCAGACGGACTAGCTTGACGAGATTCTGGACGACGCAGATGAGACGATGCATACGACGCTGGACAAGGTGAGTATTTATACTTTTTAGTTGGTTTTATTTTTAGAGTTGTTTTATTTTCAGGTATTGGTGCATCAGGCGAGCGGAAATCTGGACAGGACGATTGACGAGATGGTGCAGACGCTGAGAACGAGGCAGAGAGTGCAGGAGGCGCTTCTACTGGAGGCACAGCTGTCGAGCACTGGCCCTCTGGCCAGGCCAAGAAGGCAGCTGAATAGTGGACAGGATTCTGGCTTTGCAGGGGCCGCCTGAAATCATATTTCGTTATGATTAGGTAAGTGAATGTTTGCAGAAGTATTAATATTGGTGTTAGAGTGATTGTTAGTTAGGAACATCATGGGTGCAGTATCAGTTTTCCTTTTTTTTTAGAGCATCAGTGCTATTCGTGCTGTTATCAATTAATTTGAGCAACTCAGATTCCAGACTAGCCATGTTTAGAGCGAGTAGTTCATTTTCCGTGTATTGAATTTGTTCGTTTGGCCCAAGGGGGGCAGGATAAGCCTTTGAATGACAAGTGGTTGGTCCCTGATTTTTTCCTCAATGTCCGCTCTGGATCTTCTGCCTGTTTTTTCTAGCTATAGACGCTTCCTTAGCTCTGAGAACATCTTGCTTTTCAGTGATCCTGTTGTAGGTCTGGTGACAGTTGTCAGCAATAAGAGCTGGCGCCTTGGAGAAGAACTCCATAAGCTTGGATTCAATGCGAAGTTTTATGTTAGTTACTGTTACGCTAGGGTTGAGCTGAGGTGGCATCAGTGGTGGTGTTTGGGCTTTTTTTTATCGTTCGTGAGGCGACAAGTTTATCTATTTGCTTTGAGTACCTAAGCCATGGCAAACGTTTAGGGATAAATGGCTTTAGATAAAGTTTTTCAATTTCTTTGTTGTCATGGTCAGACATGGAGTTAAAGAATCTTAGGCAAGCGTCATTGTATATAGTTTCTAGAGGTTTGGCGTTATGTTTTTCTTGAATTTCAGAGTTTGGGCAATAGATGTTCGCATTTGTTAGCTTTCTGAGCAGTTTATTGTGAGTTCCGGTGAGCTTTTTGAATAGGGTGTTAGATATTAGGCTACCCCATATGGGAATAGCGTATGTCCAAATAGGGACTAAGATTTGCTTGTAGATAGTGACCTTGCAGCGGGTGCTAAGATGGCTTTTAGCTCCCCCGAGCCATTTGTAGCGAGTATAGGTGGACTTGGCTTGAGCACAAAGTTTGGCAATATGGGTTTTAAACAGGAGTTTGCTATCAACAAGGACTCCCAAGTATCGGCACGAGGACGTATTTTTAATAGGTTTGTTATTAAACTTAACAGTGGCAGCTTTAACAGCAGGTGAGGTAGATCGTCTGGAGAAGAGAACATGAACTGTTTTACTCACGTTGATTGTGAAACACCATTTGTTGGACCAGGTGTAATGTACACAACCCGGAATGAATCCAGATCATGTACATCCCCTCTTAGTCAAAGAATCTTCTTTGATCCAAGAAGAGGTCAGGTTCAGCCTATATTGGTAGTCTCTCTCGCAGTCCCTTATCATCAGATGTTATGATGGGCAAGAGTACCACTAATTAGGCCAAAGCCAACTCATCTACGGGCTTCGTGTATCGAGAAGTTTGGTCCGGGTGGGACTTCTGGCTGTCGGCTAGCAAACAGTCTTTGGGGGGTTCTTTGGACCAGCAATTACTCAATACACCCGTAGTACATAAAATAAAACAAAGTCCTAGAGCACGAATATTACACAATTATTTAACCAAAAGAGATGAACTAGAAGGATAGAGAAAAAGGGTATATTAGTATCGCACGAATAGGGAAGCTATGAGGATGTTATTATAGCTTCGCGTCTAAACCCTCCCAACCAATGATTTTCCTTTCGCAAGATTCTGGAAAATCCCAAAATAATTCAGCTCACCGCTCACATTTCGCTACAAGGAAGATCACATAACTTTTACTCAAACATTACAAATGATATTTATTCACGAGGGTTACGGAATACCAAAATACTTCAATAAGTCGGAAACATAATCCGAGTCGACTAAACTAAAATGATGATTCTTATAATATACGGTAATCAAATTAAATAATTGGATCATTTCAGGCATCCAAAAAGCCAAATTAGCGATAATATGTTTTGTTTTGTGAATCTTAATTGTAAGGTGGATATATATAAACTTATAGATATTCAAAAATGAAAAGGTTAATTGGAATTTGGAAGTTTCCACTTAAACTACGAGACTAATTATAAATAACTGTAGGCTCGCTCACACAGTCAAAGGCGATTCTTAATATTGTTTCAATTTTTCAACACTGATTGTCAATTTTCTTTTTCTTTAATCTTTTCTTCTTAGCTTTACTGTACTTGAGAGAGTTTTTTCTTATTTGCTGATTATTTGACACTGAACTCGTATTCTTTTTACATACAAACAGGGAAATACCAGAACGATCATGATTTATGTCAAGAACTTATGACTTACCCATCCGTCCGGTCCGTCGAAGGCCTTCGTCGCCGCTGGATGATGCTTAGGAATGAAATATTAGGTTAAATCAAGCGTCTGGCATTCCTATGGTACAAATTCGGTCTAAGGGACTCTCAATCCGCAACGAAGAAACTTTCTCTGCCCGTATCCGATTCGGGCGGCTATTCCAAGCTGGTCGTGTTTGTCGAAATGTCTCTGTGCCCTTCACGGTGTGCAGCTTTTGAGCCCACGGTGTCTCAAAAATTATCCCTGGCAAATTCTCGGAATTCAAATATAAACTTCCTTGCTTAGGCTTTCAGCATTTAATTTGATTAGGGCTAAGTTTCCAAAAGAACTCATTAGAAACTTACAAAGATTTAAATATCCACAAAAATTAACTTACGATAATAAGATTCACAAAACTTTATAATAGTTGTTGTCCTAGATGCTCCAGATTAGTATTTAATTAATAATTCGGCTTGATGGCCAAGAAAATTTCAGATTTAAATTTTTATATATTTTCTGGAGGAGCAGCGTGGTTTAGGCGTCTAGCCAGGGCGGAAGTTCGTCAGAAAAGAGTGTGACCAATGCATGTGATCGCGCACGATGCCACTTCGCTAGGGTTGCACTAATAAAACTATCGAACTTCTAAGCTCAGCTGATTATTTTCATCGACACAATTACCCATCACTTACTGAAATACAAACTAACGCCTTAAAATTTAAAAATAAATCTAACGGCAGAAACTGGGCACTACAACCACAGGATAATACTAGAGCTTGCTTCGGAGTATTAACCTGAAAAAAGACAGTTACTGCCTAATGTCCTTAGCATGATAGGTTCCTAGCAGTTTACCATTTAAATCCTCTAACACATAATAACAGTTTCCTAATCTCTCTCGAACTCGAGACTTTAGCCACAACAAGTTTAACTTAGCACTAACGCATTTTTGGAAGTTACTCTGTCCAAAATTACGTCTAAAGACTTCTTGTCCTACTTTGAAATCCTCCTTGGTCCTCAGATTATATACCTTTGCATTCTGCTCCGCTGCCTGTGCTATATTCTTCTTGATTAAATTACGCCGTAGTGCTAACTGATCGTCCTTTCGCAACACGTTATTCGATTCATTCAGCATGTTAATCTTTTCGAGAAGAGTATATTGGGAACCATGGGTGGCCATGTCAAAGCCAAATAAAGCATGGAAAGGAGAGCATCCTATACTCTGATGATACGAATTCCTTAGTGCACAACTTATAGCAGGTATGTGTAGATCCCATTCGCGCTGGTCCTCTTTGAGATAGGCGCGTATTGCTGCAATTATGGATCTGTTTACCCTCTCAGAGGCATTCGACTGTGGGGAATAAACTGCTGTATATATATGTTTTATACCCAACGTCGTCAACCATGCATTAAATTCGCTTGCCTTGAATTGTGATCTGTTGTCGCTAACCAATATCTCGGGAACTCCGTATCTAAAGAAGATATTATCCTGCAGGTACTCTTGAATCACATTGCTCTTAAATACTTTAAGGGGTTGAAGCCAATGATACTTCGATAAATGATCAACCACTATCAGGAGTCCGATATGACCACGTTGACTTCTCGGATATGGTCCCAAAAGATCAATATATAATCGCTGAAAAGGTCTCTCTGATACTGCGGGCTTACCCATTGGTGGCTTTAAGATTTGGTTAGGTGCTTTCGTTGACTTGCACGTCTCACAGTTCCGTATATAATCACGCACCTGTACCACCATGCCAGGCCAAAAGAATGTCCGACGTATGAGCTCCAAAGTTTTTGCCATTCCGCCATGTGCAGATATCGTGTCTTCATGAGCTCGTTTTATAATTTCTCTTGACAAACTTTGTGGAATCCATAATTTCCAAATATTGACTTGACTGGACTCTGTTCCATCATCATGCTCCGTGCGTATATAAACAAATTGATCTATTATTTTCAAATCCGGGTATCTTTCCTGTTCTTTTTCAATTTTCTGTCTTAGTTGTTGATACTCTTCGTCATTGAAACTAGGAGAGTTCAAATCGACTAAGGGGCGGAGTTCGTCCAAAGCACACAAATCCTCTGAAAAGATTCTGGACAAGGCGTCGGGTACTACATTATCTTGACCTCGTCGGTGACTTACTTCAAACTTATAACCTTGCAGCTTCATGGCCCATCTCGCGAGTCTTCCTTTCAAATCTGACTGTCGCATCAACCAAACCAAACTGGCGTGGTCGGTTATGACTTCGAATTCCTGTAGTTCCAGATAGCAGCGGAATTTTTCAATTGCTTCCAAAGCAGCCAAGCACTCGCGTTCTGTTACGCTATAGTTTCGTTGAGCTGTTGTTAACTTCTTCGACATAAATGCTATAGGCTTCTCAGCTCCTTCTTCGTCCAATTGTACCAACATTGCTCCGATGCCATAGTTGCTTGCATCACAATGCACGAAGAATTTCTTGTTGAAGTCTGGATTAATCAAGATCGGTGCAGAGGTAAGCTTTTCCTTAAGTTTTTCGAAGGCAATTTGAGCTTCCTGTGTCCATAAAAATTTCTTTTTCTTAGTTAGCAATTGGGTTATCGGAAATGTAATATCAGAAAAATTATCAATGAATCTACGATACCAACCAACAACACCCAAGAAACCTCTGGTTTGCTTTATCGTTTTCGGAATTGGCCAAGTCTTTATTGCTTCTATTTTAGCAGGGTCTGTTGAAATTCCTCCTCTTCCTATAATATAGCCCAGATATGGCACTTCTGTAACACAAAACTTTGTTTTTTCTATATTTAAAGTTAGATTTGCCTTTCTAAATTGCTGAGACATACGAATTAGAATTTCTAAATGAGTATCAAAGTCTTCTGACACCACACAGAGATCGTCTAGGTATCCGAACACACAGTATTTCAGATCTGCTGGAATTAGATCGTCTATCAATCGTGCCATGGTTTGCGAAGCGTTGCATAATCCGAATGGCATTACAGTGAACTGGTACAAGGGGCGGCCGGGTATCGTGAAAGCTGTTATGGGTTTGGATTTTTCTGAAAGAGCAATTTGCCAGTAGGCATCTTTTAAGTCAATTTTTGTTATAAAGTTTGCTTTGGGCAGTCGCGCGAAAATTCCATCTATGCTTTGCAGCGGATATGCGTCCTTTTTGGTGACTTCATTTATTTTTCTTGCATCCAAACATAATCGCACTTTTCCGGGTTTTATAACCAGACGCATAGGAGAACTCCAAGGACTATTGGCTCTCTCGATCACTCCCATTTCAAACATTCGGTCGATTTCTTTATACATCAACTTTTCAACCGCTGGCGACACAGGATAGAAGCGTTGTTTGATTGGAGTTGCTTCTTTGATCTCTATGTCATGAACAATAAGTGGAGTTCGGCCTAATCCCTGTTGTTTAAAATCCGGAAACAATTGAATAACATCGTTTAATCTTTTTTCTTGCTCTGGGGTTAATAAACATTTCTTTTCGTCATCAATCGAGTGAATATTTTTATCTAATATGCTAGTCTTACAACGGTATGAAAATTCTGGACATAACTCAAAAGATTTCCAGAAATCGATTCCTAAAATAACTCGTTTTGCTAATGACGGGATAATAAAAAGAGAAAGAGGTTTTCGCTTGCTTTCGTATTGCACCTCTGTTCTTATTATTCCGGTAACTGGATGTCTTTTCCCATCTGCTGTTGCCACACTTGAAACAATAGTCGAAAATCCGGGATATTTCGTCCAGTCTTTTGCTGCTAAATCTGTTCCGATACAACTGATATTGGCTCCAGTATCCAATAGACCAAGCTCAGAAAATTCGAGAAACTTTACTGGAGCGTAGAAACGGCCATCTGCGGCTTCGTTAATCATAGACGCTATTATTCGTCTTTGGACATCTTTCACTTTCTTCCAAAAGCGACGCAGACGTTCGGTTGAGCGACTTCTAATGAACTGGAAAGTTGCAACCTCCTGTGCAAATATTTTATCTCGAATCGCTAAATAGTTTTGCAGCCGTTGATGGTATGGTAGTCTGGGATACGGCTGATTTTTATTTGTCAAATCTGGTGTTATGTTGTTTGTCGCTGTGTCATTCTTGACATCTACTGAGGGTCCACTCGGCTGCGACGGAATGATGGGCCCTGATTGGAGTTTTCGAACGGGATAGGCATACCTCACATTGTGGTTTGTAGACATTTTTCTTTCCACATCCGTAGCAGAAAATGCGGCGCTCTTTTAAGCACATGTCCCATCTGTGTCCTTCGATGTCACAATTCCAACAAATGTATTTCTTTTCCTTGACGTGAATTGCATTTAACTCCGGTTGAATGTCTTCTTCCTCGGGATTTTCGTCTGTCTCTTCGAGTAAAGCGATATTCTTCCTAACATTTGTATACTTCGTAATGCGTTTTCCTGATTCTTCACGGAGAAATTGCTCTCGGCGGTGTACCAACTGGCGAAGTTTAGATACCGATTCAATTGGAACGTATAATAAAGCTTCTCGTACTTCTGAAATCAGGTTTCTTTGTAGCTGATGTACGAGTCGTTTTTCCTCCAAAGGTATTACCAATCTCGATATCAAAGTCATTACGTCTTCATAGTAAACATCGAATGCTTCACCATTCCTTTGTTTTCGGTTACGTATTTCTTCAAGAATCAAATCATCATCCTTAAAATCGTCGTATTCTTGTTTTAAATCCATACAAAATTCTTCCCAAATAACTTCGTCATGTTCTTTTCGATAGCGCCAATACCATTCCTTGGCTCTTCCGGTTAACAGTAGGTGTAAATTTCTGCATACCGGTGTAAAATCACTCTGAAAGTTGTCTACAGTTAATGCTTTTATTCTGTATAGAAACTCTGATACTGTAGGACCTTTAGGAGACGCATCAAATTTAATACCCCAACTTTGTACTAATTGGGCGGCTTTTCCAGGATTAATATAATGGTGTGATACTGAATCTGATCTTGGGGTTGGAACGCGATCATCGTGGTTGTTAGATCGTCCAACTGAATTATTTAAATTCAAATTTCCTAATCTCTGATCAATTAAATATTCCATTCTCTCATAAATTGAATTAACATTTATCTCAGCTGCTCGATTTGAAATTGATTGTTGCTGTGACCGAGCTGAACGCTGTTGATTCGAGTTCTCCGGTTTACGTGCCGTAGAAGATTTGGGTTTTCTACCTCTACCTCCTGATTTTAACTGACTAGCCGGAGATGCTACATTGCTTGATTGTGATTGAGCTCTAGTATTATGGGTCTTCCTGTTTTTATTAATTATGGGACCCTCGGCTTGATCTGACATTATAAATTGGACTAAATCTTTCTGGTGGCATAGTTTCTTACAAAAATTACATTCCTGATGTTCTTGTATATAATTTTCTATACACTCCTGATGAAAAACATGATTACATTTAGTAATCCTAAGCTCTTCTGTTTCTAATAAGGCTTTCAAGCAAATTGTACATTCTGCTTCTGGTAGCACACTCAATTCTTCATTACTCCGAATTACTGGCATTTTGATTATTTTTCCACAAAAATTACTTTAGATACTTTATTTAATTTGTTTTAATATATTATATCATATAACGATTATCTTCCTTGTTTTGAAAGTGAGAGTGAGCAAAATTATAGGTGCGGTACTAATATAGAGGGAGAATTGAACTAATGGATAGTTCAATCTCAGAAATTTATATGTGAAGGGATAGAGAAATCCTGTCGTTCTAGACCTAATCATCTATATCAAATCCAAAACGAAAAGACTAATTTCAACCAACATCATAAACTGAACTCACTTTGTATCATCGGTCAGAATTCGGGCCTAGCCAAATCTCTGCAGTTCCAGATGAACAAGCAGTCAATTCATTGACATCCGCTGAAGCATTTGTTCTATTGTAATTACAAGAAATGAATGGAATCAATAAACTACAATGCTAACGCCGACATCACAAGCCTATTGTGCTTTCTGGTCGTAAAATCGAAACAATCAAAATTGACGAATTCCAAGAAAAACACAGCCTATAATATACGTCTGTTAATATTTTGTAGAGTTTGTATATGTTTCTAAGTATATGCACCGATTCATGCTTAAGCGCCTTATCACTGGTCAGAACTCGGATTCTCCAAATATCTGCATTCCTAATGAATAAGTCACTCAACCAACTATCCGTGAATACAAAAAGAAAGCGAAATGAAAGGAAAATAAAAATTTTTGATAGCAAAGGATAGATAAAAAGGCTGGGGATTTTATTAAGAGATAGAATAAGAAGTAGGAGAAGGAAAAAGGAACCTGAAATTCTTGAACCCTTCAGTTCAGCCTGAATCCTATAAAGAAACACGGTTGAACCGAGAAACTGTATACAAGTCTAACAAGCCCCCTAGTTGGGCGCCAAAATTATGTAATGTACACAACCCGGAATGAATCCAGATCATGTACATCCCCTCTTAGTCAAAGAATCTTCTTTGATCCAAGAAGAGGTCAGGTTCAGCCTATATTGGTAGTCTCTCTCGCAGTCCCTTATCATCAGATGTTATGATGGGCAAGAGTACCACTAATTAGGCCAAAGCCAACTCATCTACGGGCTTCGTGTATCGAGAAGTTTGGTCCGGGTGGGACTTCTGGCTGTCGGCTAGCAAACAGTCTTTGGGGGGTTCTTTGGACCAGCAATTACTCAATACACCCGTAGTACATAAAATAAAACAAAGTCCCTAGAGCACGAATATTACACAATTATTTAACCAAAAGAGATGAACTAGAAGGATAGAGAAAAAGGGTATATTAGTATCGCACGAATAGGGAAGCTATGAGGATGTTATTATAGCTTCGCGTCTAAACCCTCCCAACCAATGATTTTCCTTTCGCAAGATTCTGGAAAATCCCAAAATAATTCAGCTCACCGCTCACATTTCGCTACAAGGAAGATCACATAACTTTTACTCAAACATTACAAATGATATTTATTCACGAGGGTTACGGAATACCAAAATACTTCAATAAGTCGGAAACATAATCCGAGTCGACTAAACTAAAATGATGATTCTTATAATATACGGTAATCAAATTAAATAATTGGATCATTTCAGGCATCCAAAAAGCCATTTTAGGGATAATATGTTTTGTTTTGTGAATCTTAATTGTAAGGTGGATATATATAAACTTATAGATATTCAAAAATGAAAAGGTTAATTGGAATTTGGAAGTTTCCACTTAAACTACGAGACTAATTATAAATAACTGTAGGCTCGCTCACACAGTCAAAGGCGATTCTTAATATTGTTTCAATTTTTCAACACTGATTGTCAATTTTCTTTTTCTTTAATCTTTTCTTCTTAGCTTTACTGTACTTGAGAGAGTTTTTTCTTATTTGCTGATTATTTGACACTGAACTCGTATTCTTTTTACATACAAACAGGGAAATACCAGAACGATCATGATTTATGTCAAGAACTTATGACTTACCCATCCGTCCGGTCCGTCGAAGGCCTTCGTCGTCCGCTGGATGATGCTTAGGAATGAAATATTAGGTTAAATCAAGCGTCTGGCATTCCTATGGTACAAATTCGGTCTAAGGGACTCTCAATCCGCAACGAAGAAACTTTCTCTGCCCGTATCCGATTCGGGCGGCTATTCCAAGCTGCACGTGTTTGTCGAAATGTCTCTGTGCCCTTCACGGTGTGCAGCTTTTGAGCCCACGGTGTCTCAAAAATTATCCCTGGCAAATTCTCGGAATTCAAATATAAACTTCCTTGCTTAGGCTTTCAGCATTTAATTTGATTAGGGCTAAGTTTCCAAAAGAACTCATTAGAAACTTACAAAGATTTAATATCCACAAAAATTAACTTACGATAATAAGATTCACAAAACTTTATAATAGTTGTTGTCCTAGATGCTCCAGATTAGTATTTAATTAATAATTCGGCTTGATGGCCAAGAAAATTTCAGATTTAAATTTTTATATATTTCTGGAGGAGCAGCGTGGTTTAGGCGTCTAGCCAGGGCGGAAGTTCGTCAGAAAAGAGTGTGACCAATGCATGTGATCGCGCACGATGCCACTTCGCTAGGGTTGCACTAATAAAACTATCGAACTTCTAAGCTCAGCTGATTATTTTCATCGACACAATTACCCATCACTTACTGAAATACAAACTAACTCCTTAAAATTTAAAAATAAATCTAACGGCAGAAACTGGGCACTACACAGGCTCAATTATGAACTTTGGAATTGGCATGTCTGACGAGTCTGACGAGTATATGTTGTATAGCAGGGGTGCCAAAACACTACCCTGAGGGATTCCTGCTAAAATTTTCCCATCCCGGGACATACTACCATGGTTACCGCGAACGGAGAACGTGCGATCCTTGAGGTAACTGTCCAGAACTTTGTATAGGTTAATAGGTAGTAGCTTTATCAACTTGTTACGCAGACCGCAGTGCCAAACATTGTCAAACGCTTCTGTAATAACGATGAATATAGCCGATCCATACAGTTTGTCCTCAAAAGCTCTCTGGAGGAATTGTGTAACGCGAGCTAGTTGATGCTCGGCCCCATGAAATTTGCGGAATCCAAATTGGTGGTTAGGTATGGATTGTGAAAGACGGTTACATTTAAGGAGCCTCTTGGCAAGCATGGATTCAAGTATTTTTGAGAAAGCAGGAAGCAAGCTAATGGGGCGATACGAGCTAGCTTCAGAAATTGTTTTTTTTTGTTTTTTTACCATGACAACTATGGCTTTTTTCCACACTAGGGGGAAGTGGCAAAAACGTAGGATGCTGTTGTATATTTTGAGTAAGAAGATGATAGCTTTGAGTGGGAGAACTTTGATTAGGGCATTGTTGATCCTACCTGGTGCTTTTTTGTTGATTAAGCTATCAATCTCTTTTTTTAGTTCAGAGAGAGTGATGGGCTTGACAAAAGGTGAGTTGCTGGAGTCAAAGTTGGCGGAGGAGCTAGCGATGGAGTGGTGGGTTTTACATGCATACTCCATGAGCATTTTTTGGGCAAGGATGGCATTTGTTTCCTCGTTGATTTTGGCCCTGTAAGGGAGCTATTTGTCAAGTTGGGAGAGAAACCTTCTCTAACTGGTCAGTAAACAGCTCCATTTTTTCTTCAGGTGATCTTGTCCATGCATGCTTCTTGTCTACTCCGCTAGGGATCGTAAGAGGCCAGTTAGGAAGGGGCTGCCGTTTTAGTTTGTTGGTTAATTGCCACAGCTTGTGGAGTCTGTACCGATCAGAGGAGTCTATTTTACATAGTTTTTTATTTAAGTGTTTGTTTTTTAATAGGCTTATTTCTTTGTTTAGTATATTTTAATGTTTTTTTACGTTCAAAGTTTCGTGAGAGGCATTATATCAATTTTATTTAATTTTTTTGTTTTAATAATTTGTGCATTTTTTTATTTATAGGTATGGCTACTCCGATTCGGTACGATTCGTATTTGGCAGGTCCCTTCGTAGAGGTTTAGTGGCCAGGGCTGCAGCATGGTGACTATTGTTTGTGAAGATATTAATCGCGTCCTCAATGTCTAATCCAGATTCGATTTTCATATTTAGGTGGAGGGAGTCGCTGAGGGTGTTTTGGAACAGTTTAATGTTAGATCCTACAGGCAAAAGTCTTCGATTGTCAGGAAGTAAGTTTGGGTGCTGGTCCATCGTGATGTGTACAAAAACAGGTAAGTGGTCAGAGGATAGTTCGCATATAGCTTGAGTACTTAATCTGTTGTGGTTTATTCCAGAATAAACTCCAAAGTCAATGGCTGAGGGATTTTTTCGCCGGTCGTGTGGGAAATGAGTAGGACCACCCGTCGCCAGGATGTCCAGTTTCTCGTCAGCCCTTCAAGGAGAGTTCTGCGCGTTCACATGACCTTGAATTACCCCACTTTTTAAGGTAAGGCGTTTGATCCGCCTGGCCTCAGTGTTTCGATTGAGGCCGCTTTTTATTTTTTGCCCTTTCACCTACAAGGGTATATAGCAAAAATTTAAATTTAAAAGGCCGTTACAGCAGCAGGGGCGGGGGATTAAAATTATCTTAAAACTAGATTAATACTAAATAAAAAATATACAATAAGACATTAGATTAACATTTAGTTTTTAGCGAAAACCGCTGCTTGAGGACCAGGACCTGCTGCTGCTGATGACTATAATTTGCAGGTAAGTTTGTGTGAATTTTAGGTGATTTTTCTAACGATTTGTGTTTTTTTCCAGGTGCAGGCGCTAGCAGAGGACGAGATGGCCCAGATGATTGCCAAGATGCTGCACGAGGACTCGCAGGCGGTGCTGCTGCTGGCTGACATGGATTAACGGGTGAGTTTTTGTGATTTTTCGGAGATTTAGATAATGATTTTATTTTATTTTCAGATGGACGAGCTGCAGACGGACTAGCTTGACGAGATGCTGGACGACGTAGATGAGACGATGCATACGACGCTGTACAAGGAGCTGCTGTTTGCTGTAGTGTATTTTCAGGTGAGCAATTGTAGATTTTAGTTGATTTTATTTTACGATTTGTTTTATTTTCAGGTACTTGTGCATTAGACGAGCGGAAATCTGGACAGGACAACTGGCGAGGTGGTGCAGATGGTTGCTGATGGACTTCAGGTAAGTTTTTGTTAGCGTTAGATTGCATATTCATTGTCTCATGCCCAAATTTTCTTTCCTTTTCATGATTCATTTGCCTTTCTTGCCGCTCTGGGCGCTGGTCAACGACAAATTTTGACAGTTCAGCCTTATAAAATGCACAGCCCCTATAGGTGGTTCTATGGCCATCTCCGCAGTTGCCACACTTTGGAGATTGGCCATCAGGAGAGGCGCATTTGTCGGATTTGTGCTGGCCAGCACAGACGGAGCAGAGCGGGGGAAGGCAGCAGTACCTGGCTGTATGGCCAAAGAGGAGGCAGTTTTTGCATCGACGCGTACCTCCTGGCTGCCTAGGACCTTAATTTTAAGTATTTCATCATGTTTATTGTCATTATGTAAGTTAATTTCAATTAAAAAGACATTCATTGGCCTCTTAGTTCTGTAGTTTGTTAGTCTTTTGATGTATTTTGTCTCAAATCCTAGCTTTTTCAGGTCACGACGGATAGCTTCGCATTCAGTGGAGTGGTGTAGATTCAAGATGGCAAATCTAGCACCTCGTTCCCATCTGGGCTGGTGAGTAAAAAAGGCAAATTTGTTTGCCTCCAGGGTAGCTTTTATTTTGCCATAGGTGTCCATTGTTTTGGCCGTGATTTGAGTCAGGCCGTTACTCAGCCGGGCCAGGTGATAAAGGGAGAGAATTTCCAATTCTCTCTTTTTTTCACTTGTATGGCCGCAGTTGCAAAGCCAAGTGGTTGGCTCCCGAAGGAGTCAACCATCTTTTATTGTTTTTCGCCCCCTATCAGGAAGCATATACAATTACAATAAAAACGAGCTTAGAAATAATTTACAATGGCTTATTAATAGTGTGAATGATTAATATATAAGACATAATGTTTGTTGGGTGTTACTGGTAGAACAAAAAAAAAAATTGTGGGAAATTTACATGGGAAATTTTTTACATGCAAGTAAATAAATGCTCAAATAAAGGATCAAGAACAAGTTGCAAGCTGCAATAATTATAAAGAATATAGTATTTACAAATATTGTTCATTAATAGTGATTAGTATAATTGTTTCTTGCAGGTTATCAGTTCGAATCATATCGATTCATGGCGTCATTGCAGTTGGCAAAATCATTGAGGCAGCGCTCTTATTGTCAGGAAAATTCCCTCTTATAGGCAAGTAGTGAGTAACATGTGTTGTTTTTTTTGTCATAGGCAAACATTTCGGCTTATTTCTGTCTCTCTTCTCGGATTGGACTATGTGAGACCCCAGAACAATGTATGCGTGCCCTTCAGCCCCAGTATTGGAGGTTTTGGGCCGTCAGGAGAGCTTGTTTGCCTGTGGAGTGGCAGCACAGTAGGCTAGCAATTGGTGCGCGGCACTGGAGAAGCATCTGTTCCATCTACAGGCTCGTTTGGAGGAAAATAACTAGGAGCGGGAGGGCCAAATCCCTTCGACCGCAATGTAGTGCTTGAGCAGGCAATGCTTGGATGATAGGTCCATATTGACTGCCTGCTGGCCAGGCCTGGTACAGGCTGGCTGAAAGCGGGAGGGCCAAGTCCCTTTAACCGCTGTATGGAGATTTTGTCAAGGTCAGCTGGCTGAAAGTGAGTAAGTAAAGAACTAGCAGTTTTTTGCACCTTCATGGGTGGTAATCTCTCATTATTTTTCGTTTCAGCTTCTATGCTACTTTCAATCTCATTCAGGAGCTCGTTTTCAACTCGCTCAAGAGTTTTGAGAGTTGGTCATCATTAAGGGTGAATCTTTCCCCAGGCTTGAGTGGAGGCAGGACAAGTCGCTGGATTTGGATTGGCTGGCCCTTCAATCGCTCTTCTATGTACGCGCGATTTCGTGTGCCTCTTTTAAAATCTCGAAACAGGCCGTTGATCACGTGTCCTTCCATGCGCACAACAGGTTTGTTTAGTTTCGATTTTTCCTCCTTTTGTTTTTTGAGTTCGTTTCTCTCAATAATTTTTTGGTATCTTAGGTGGCAATCGAATCTGATGAGAGATGGGGCGCCATCAAAATGGGCCGTCGCCTCCCGCATTGCATGCCGATCTAGATGAGTAGTTGGAGATTGCTGCTGCTGTGTGTCAACGGAAGATGAAGTCCGTAGCTGGGAGGCCTGTGCTGCTGGGTGGTGCTGCTGGACGACCATTTGATGCTGCTGCGTATCCATTTGCGGTGAGTATTGAATATTTGCTGTCATTGGTGGAGCTGGAATGTCAGATTGCTGCTGCTGAGTGTCAGCAAAAGATGAAGCCCGTAGCTGAGAGACTTGTGCTGCGGGCTGATGCTGCTGGCCAGCCAGTTGATGCTGATTCAGCTCCGCCAATAGCTGAAGATGTTGTATATTAGCTGCATTTTGAGGAACTGGAATAGTTTTCTGCCGTTGAGTGTCAGCAGAAGATGAGGCCCGTAGCTGGGAGGCCTGTGTTGCGGGCTGGTGCGGCTGACCAATAAGTTTATGCTGCTGCTGCGCCATAATTTGCTGTGAACATTGTATACTTGCTGCAGTTTGAGGAACTGGAGTCTGAGATTGCTGCTGCTGACTGTCAGCAGTGGTTGACGCCTGTTGCTGAGAGGCCTGTGCTGTGGGCTGGTGCTGCTGGCCATCTGATTGATGCTGCTGCTGCGTCGCCAATATCTGTAGATATTGTATATTTGCTGACATAGGAGGAGCTAGATTTGTGGATTGCTGCTGCTGTGTGTCGATAGGAGTTGACACCTGAAACTGACAGGCCTGTGCTGGAGGCTGACGCTGCTGTCCAACCACTTGATGCTGCTGCTGCATCGCCATTTGCTGTAGATGATGTATACTTGATGCAATTTGATGAACTGGAGTTGCTGACTGCTGTTGTCGTGTGTTTGCAGGAGATGACGGCTGTAGTTGAGAGGCCTGTGCTGCGGTCTGGTGCTGCTGGCCAGCTGGTTGATGCAGGTGCTGCAACGCTAAATGCTGCTTGTGTTGTGTGTTTGCAGTACTTAGAGGAAACGTGGTTGTAGTTAGCTGTTGCTGGGAGCTATTTGTGGTAAGAAAGTTCTGTGTTGGTGCTGCACATTGCTGCTGGTTTGGCTGTTGAGTGAGATGAGGTGTATTTCGAGCTGCTACCATTTTCTCTAGTTGAATAGAGTATCTAGGCCAGGAGAGCCTTGTAGGAGTAAAGGGTTTTTCCAGGATATTCCTTACTTCTACATTTGGGTGTTCTAGAGTGGAGAAAGCAAATCTTACGCAAGCCAAGTCATATTTAAGTTCCATGGATTTAACATTATGTTTGTCGCGAATATAGGCATTTGTGCTGAATATATCGAGTCCGTAATTTTTCTCAGCAGTTTGTTGTGCGTTCCACAGATTTTTTTGAATAGAGTTTCCGAAATAAGGCTGCCCCATACAGGAATAGCATACGTTAGAATGGGAACAATAATTTGCTTAAATATTGTGACTTTACATCTTGTGCTGAGGGAGCTCTTTACGCCAACAAGCCATTTTAGGCGATGATAGATAGCTTTAGCTTGAATACATAGGTGGTGACTCCTAGATATTTATATTGATTAGCGTTTTTTATAGGTTTTTATCGATTTTTATTAGGTAAGATCTTAGAGCAGGGGATATGTTTCGTTTTGTGTATAGGACACGAATAGTCTTATCATTATTTATCGTAAAGCACCATTTAGTTGACCATTTGGTGAATTCATTTAGGTATTTTTGCGTTTTCCTGATGGCCATGTAGGCATTTTTATCAGTAGATACGATTATAGTATCATCTGCGAACGTTGACAGTAGGATGTCAGGGTTCTTCTTGGTTTCACCTGATACCATGAGGAAGTCGTGTTCAAAGATATAATCAGGAATTGGCATGTCAGACGAATAAACATTGAAGAGAAGTGGGCCCAGAACACTGCCCTGGGGTATTCCTGCAGTGATTTTGCCAATTCTGGAATATGTGTCATCTGTGCCCCTGACTGTGAACGATCTATCCTGCAGATAGCTTTCAAGAATCTTGAACAAGCAGTAAGGCAGGAGTTTGGCCAGTTTATTCAATAATCCTAAGTGCCACACTTTATCAAATGCTTCAGTAATGTCTACAAATACAGCAGAGCTGTATTCTTTTTGTTCGAGTGATTTTTGTAGTAACTGTGTGACCCTTGCGAGTTGGTGTTCAGTGCTGTGGTTTTTACGAAAGCCAAATTGATGGTTTGGAATTGCTTTGCGAAAAGTTGAATACAAATTATATTGTTCACACCAAAGATTAAAAAGGGCAACGTTACAAGGTCAAGG
>NW_025814255.1:0-143938 GCF_018902025.1 Drosophila willistoni
ACATTACCTTATGTTATGATAATAAATCAGACTTAAATCCTCTCTTTTTATGCCCTTGCAGAAAGGGTATATTCATTTTGGTCAGAAGTGTGCAACGCATAGAAGGAAGCATTTCAGACCTTATAAAGTATATATAATCATATATCCGACTCCAATACCCAATAACATATAAATATTTCGCCCCCTAAAATTTATAACGTTAAAGTAAACATCCGTTTTTATAAACAATTGTCCCCCTCAAAACCAAAGCGTATGAACGCTAATCCATAAAATTAACATAAACAATTAAACACTTGAAATAATAATTGTCCCCCTAACAACCAAAAGCGTGAGAACGCTAACTCAGCAATTAAAATCGGACCAATCAAATCATCGAAATATCAATCACGCCACCAAAGGGCTCCCAAATTTAGCTTATAAATATAACCATAAGACATTTTTGTAATCAGTTCTAAGTTTTCATTCAAATAATAAAGTACGTTGCTTTTAACTCAAAAAAAAATATCTTTTTTTCCTTATTGGGAAAATTGGATATTTAATTGGCGCAGTCGGTAGGATTGGAAAAAAGTTATTCTATCCGTGTTACATAACGAATTGTTATCCGTGTGTTACATAGAATTGGTGAATAACCATTGTAGTGAACTGTTATTCTATCCGTGCGACGCGTAGAATAGTTATCCGTGCGTTACATAGAATTAGTGAATAATCACTATAAAATTCCGATCCGACATCAAGAACTTACGGGTAGTGCTCAAAAGTCTACAACAGTGAAAAATATTTTCTGCCAACTGTGCGCGGAAATATCAACAGTGTGTTGCAACCAAAAAAAAAAAAAATATATATATTTACGCCAACTGTGCGCGAAAATATTAACTGTGTGTTACAACCATTAAATCCAATTTAGGAACAAAAACGCCAACTTGTGTGCGAACAAATAACCAAAACCCAGAAAATTAACAAAACAAAACACCACAAAAAACCCAGAAGATCAACAAAACAACACATCACTAAAACCCAGAAAAAAAAAACAAAACAAAACATCACTAAAACCCAGAAAATCAAAAAAAAATAAAACACCACTAAAACAAAAAAAGAAGAAATAAAATGGCTGTAGAACTCACCGAAGCCCACCTCAATCAAGCACTGTCTTCGTTAAGACAGGTGGTAAATTATGATGGAGCCCCAGAGAATCTGACGTCATTCATAAGGAGGATAGATTTTATTATGCACCTATATCCAACCCATGATATAAGGCAACATAACATATTGTTCAGTGCAATCGAGATGCAGCTCACTGGAGAAGCACAACGGCTCTCACAAATTGGACAAGCCAACACCTGGCCGGAACTAAGGACACTCCTCATCAATGAATTAAAGACGCAGACCCCCTGTGAGGAACTTCTTCGACGCCTCTACAACACCAACTATGCAGGAAATCTTCGTAAGTTTGTAACAGAATTAGAAGATAAGTCCTATATTATAACAAACAAATTAAGTCTAGAAAACGATGCAAATAACACCGCTCTTTACACAAATGCGTTAAATAACACTATAAAAGACGTAATAAACAAAAAATTACCCGATAGATTATTTATGACGTCAGCTAGATACGATATAACCACAGTCAGCAAATTGAAGCAAGTAGCTCAAAGAGAAGGGTTATACGAGAATAGTATAACAGAAATAAGAAAATCAAATCAAAGCCAAAATCAGAATCAAAAAGGTGGAAAATCTTTTGTACCCAATAGTACAACTCCGTCTCAAACAAAACAATCAGATACAATACAAAACCAAAAACTATTCCAAGAATTTCAATAAAAATTAAATATTGACAGGGCTCAAAATCCAATGAATAGTCAACAGCAAAACAACTATTCAAAGAATAATGTAGCAAACCAGCCTACAAAAAGGCAAAGAGAAAGTAATAGTGGAATTAGCAAAATGGACACATCCGAAAATTTTCATCAGAATGCCTCGGATCAATCGGAAGAAGAGATAGAGACAAGTCCTTCATCAGAATAATGATGAACAATAAACCTTTGAGATGTGTAGTCGACTCAGGCTCTTCAATTAATATAATGTGCGAAAACTTTTTTAATTTCAAAACCTATTTAGGAGATTCCAAAATTCACATGATTGAAGGAGCAGTAGAACTAAAAGAAATTATTTTCCTTGCACCCAGCAAACTTTGTCCGACAGAACAACAATTTTATATCCATAAATTTTCAAATAAATACGACATGTTGATAGGCAGAATTATCCCCAAACATTTGATATGGAAGTCAACAAACAAATAAATGAAATGATTGAACAGGGTATCATTCGAAAATCGAATTCCCCCTACTGTTCACCCATTTGGATCGTTCCAAAAAAAGGAGATACTTCCAAGAAACAAAAATTCAGATTAGTCATTGACTATCGAAATCTAAATGAAGTCACAATAGATGACAAATTTCCAACATACTATCACTCTTCTGAGGTATTTAACAAACTAAGAGAAGCTAATCTTAAACTCCAACTCGACAAATGCGAATTTATGAAAAAGGAAACAGCATTCCTTGGTCATATAATAACAACAGAAGGTATAAAACCTAACCCAGATAAAGTCAAAGCAATTCAAAAATTTCCGATACCCAAAACTCCAAAAGAAATTAAATCATTCTTAGGATTATGCGGATTCTTCAGGAAATTTATACCCAACTTTGCACATATTGCAAAATCTTTAACTCTAGGATTAAAGAAAGGAGCTAAAATAAATATAAACGACCCAAATTATATTTCATCCTTCGAAAAATTAAAATATCTCCTTATGAATGATCCTATACTTGCATATCCCGATTTCAAAAAACCATTTTTCCTAACCACAGATGCTAGCAACATAGCTTTAGGTGCGATCCTTTCACAGGACCATAGACCTATTTCTTATGGTAGTAGAACACTTAACGAATACGAACTTAATTATTCAGCCATAGAAAAGGAATTACTATCTATTGTAGTATGGCTCAACAATATAAAAGAACCAAATATTAAACTTAAAAGATGGAAAGTAAGACTAAATGAGTTTGATTACAAAATTAAATATTTACCTGGCAAAGAAAATCATGTAGCAGATGCCCTTTCCAGAGTTAAAATAGATGAAAACTTTTTAGGATCAACAGAAAGCACAGCAGCTACAATACATAGTGCTCACGAGGATAATGAAAACTACATTCCAATAGTAGAAAGACCCATTAATTATTACAACAGACAAATAGAATTCATTAGAGGTTCAGAAGACAAAGCAGAAACAACAACTTACTTTTACAAAACAAACATAAAAATAACATACAAAGAAATGACCAATGCTTATGCAAGGGCAATCATAAGATATCTTTGCAGTAAGAACACTGTACTATATTTTCATATTGAAGAAATAAATAGAGGACAAAAAGTTACACACTACAAATCAAAATTCAAGAAGAAAAAGAAAGTTATTAAAAGCAAATACGACAATTAATTAATTACAGGTCAACAACTCAAGATGACTTTTTTATGCATCATGCTATTCTTAACATTAAAATCAACTTGCAGTCAATCCATTGACATAAACCCAGTAAAAGCACCAAACGGGTACTTAATATTCAAAACAGGAACCATGGACTTACCGACAAACTTTGAATATCATTATTTAAAAGTGAATTTAACTCTAATAGACATTTCATATAATAATTTAATGCAACAAGCACAAGAATTTAAAAACCTAATCCATATTCAATACTTAACAGAAAACTAAGTAGGGAAATTAATGGAATACACATTGTAAAACGTAATAAACGAGGACTAATTAACGGAATTGGTTCAATATACAAATATCTTTTTGGTACTCTTGATCAGGAAGATAAAGATGAATTAGAAGAAAAAATAAATAATCTTGAAAGCAATAGCGTACATGCAAACGATCAAAATTACGTAATAGACACTGTTAATAAAGGTTTAGAAGTAATAAACAGCCTCAGGGAAGAAAAAGAAAAATCAGTAAGATTAGAAGTTCTAATCTTTAATTTTGAGCATTTCACAGAATACATTGAAGACATAGAAATGGGCATGCAGCTCACTAGACTAGGAATTTTCAACCCAAACTTTTAAAACATAATCACTTAAGTCATGTTAGTTCGGAAAAACTATTGAATACAAAAACTTCCACCTGGCTTAAACCAAGTTCAAACGTGATATTTATCATTTCAAACATTCCTCAAGAAATAATAAAAACCCCTATCTTTGAGATACTTCCTTATCCAGACGAGAATAAAAATACACTTTGTTCAATAAAAACACAAAACAAATAGAAACTAAAGAATGTATAATAGGCATTTTAAATGAAATCCCAACCACTTGTAAATACACTAAGACATATAAGAATTTTCAAACTAATTACATTGAACCAAACATACGAAATATTATACTGCATTTCAAACTATTACATTAACCACTTTTATACTTTAATAAGTTTGATTACATACTTAATCTATAAGTTTAAGGCAATGCCACAAAAATTAATAATTAAGCATTTTCGATCAAATAACAATCGTGGTCCCACAGACATAATCGAAACCCCAATTGTTGAAAAAATTGAGTCCCAAATTATAAACAAAATTGATACTCCAATATTTGCAGCTGAGAAAAACCCCTCGCTATATCCCAATGTATCCGCATGAGGACAGGCTATTTTCTATAATAATCGAAACCCCAATTGTTGAAAAAATTGAGTCCCAAATTATAAACAAAATTGATACTCCAATATTTGCAGCTGAGAAAAACCCCTCGCTATATCCCAATGTATCCGCATGAGGACAGGCTATTTTCTTTAGGATGGGGAGTCATATATCCGACTCTAAATATATATATCCGCCCCCTAAAATTCATAACGTTAAAGTAAACATCCGTTTTTATAAACAATTGTCCCCCTCAAAACCAAAGCGTATGAACGCTAATCCATAAAATTAACATAAACAATTAAACACTTGAAATAATAATTGTCCCCCTAACAACCAAAAGCGTGAGAACGCTAACTCAGCAATTAAAATCGGACAAATCAAATCATCGAAATATCAATCACGCCACCAAAGGGCTCCCAAATTTAGCTTATAAATATAACCATAAGACATTTTTGTAATCAGTTCTAAGTTTTCATTCAAATAATAAAGTACGTTGCTTTTAACTCAAAAAAAAATATCTTTTTTTCCTTATTGGGAAAATTGGATATTTAATTGGCGCAGTCGGTAGGATTGGAAAAAAGTTATTCTATCCGTGTTACATAACGAATTGTTATCCGTGTGTTACATAGAATTGGTGAATAACCATTGTAGTGAACTGTTATTCTATCCGTGCGACGCGTAGAATTGTTATCCGTGCGTTACATAGAATTAGTGAATAATCACTATAAAATTCCGATCCGACATCAAGAACTTACGGGTGGTGCTCAAAAGTCTACAACAGTGAAAAATATTTTCTGCCAACTGTGCGCGGAAATATCAACTGTGTGTTGCAACCAAAAAAAAAAAAATATATATATTTAGGCCAACTGTGCGCGAAAATATTAACTGTGTGTTACAACCATTAAATCCAATTGAGGAACAAAAACGCCAACTTGTGTGCGAACAAATAACCAAAACCCAGAAAATTAACAAAACAAAACACCACAAAAAACCCAGAAGATCAACAAAACAACACATCACTAAAACCCAGAAAAAAAAACAAAACAAAACATCACTAAAACCCAGAAAATCAAAAAAAAAAATAAAACACCACTAAAACAAAAAAAAAGAAGAAATAAAATGGCTGTAGAACTCACCGAAGCCCACCTCAATCAAGCACTGTCTTCGTTAAGACAGGTGGCAAATTATGATGGAGCTCCAGAGAATCTGACGTCATTCATAAGGAGGATAGATTTTATTATGCACCTATATCCAACCCATGATATAAGGCAACATAACATATGCCAGTGCGAGATGCAGCTCACTGGAGAAGCACAACGGCTCTCACAAATTGGACAAGCCAACACCTGGCCGGAACTAACGACACTCCTCATCAATGAATTAAAGACGCAGACCCCCTCTGAGGAACTTCTTCGACGCCTCTACAACACCAACTATGCAGGAAATCTTCGTAAGTTTGTAACAGAATTAGAAGATAAGTCCTAACGTTAAAGTAAACATCCGTTTTTATAAACAATTGTCCCCCTCAAAACCAAAGCGTATGAACGCTAATCCATAAAAATTAACATAAACAATTAAACACTTGAAATAATAATTGTCCCCCTAACAACCAAAAGCGTGAGAACGCTAACTCAGCAATTAAATTCGGACCAATCAAATCATCCAAATATCAATCACGCCACCAAAGGGCTCCCAAATTTAGCTTATAAATATAACCATAAGACATTTTTGTAACCAGTTCTAAGTTTTCATTCAAATAAAAAAGTACGTTGCTTTTAACTCACAAAAAATATCTTTTTTTCCTTATTGGGTAAATTAGATATTTAATTATATATTCTTAATCAGCATGACGAGACGAGTTCATATGGCCATGTCCGTCTGTCCGTCCGTCTGTCCGTCCGTCTGGATCAACGCAATTTCCTAGACCGTTAGAGCTGCAGAGTTTTTTTTTTTTTTTAACGTTTAATATATATTTGTTGAATCTACTCTTAAATTAGAGCCTAACAACAAGTTTGAGATATTTTTCTTAGACTAGTACTTAAGATAAATCCTCGGGATATTGCAGGCGGCCCTAATCACTTGTTTATTGGGTTGGTCTGTCATTTCTTTTAAGACGAGTTCTATTATTAGTTCGCGTAAGGGAATTGGCAAGAACATTTGGGTGTGCATCCAGTTTCGCAGAATACTTTAGTTGTTGAGTACCTATTTCAGATTTTACGCTAGGTATATTTAGATCATTTTGAATGTTGTCGTGATTGATCTTAAAATCTTCGACTGCGCTCTTTGTATAATATCGACATTGCTGGTACTTGCATTTCCCCATAGTATGGCTCCGTAAGTCCAGATGGGTTTCAGTACGGAGTTGTATAGGAGGACTTTATACTCTAGACGTAGAGGGGACCGAGCATTGATGATCCAATGTAGGCTACTCGCTTTCAGTTTAAGCTGTGACTTTTTTGTTTCGATGTGCTTGCGCCAAGTTAGTCTTCTGTCTAGGTGGATGCCAAGGTAAGTGACATCCACGGCTTGAGGAACTGGTACGTTGTTTAGCATTAGAGCTGGGCAGTTTCTTCTGTTAGGCGTAAATGTAACATGTTTGCATTTCTGCTCGTTGACCCGGATACGCCAGGTTGCTAGCCATTCCTCTACCACCTTAAGGTGTTCCTCTAGTTTTGCAGAGGCTTGTATTGGGCATTTGGATCTGCTAAGGATTGCCGTGTCATCGGCAAAAGTGGACGTTGTAAGTCCTAAACTCGTTGGTAGGTCTGCAGTGTACAGCAGGTAGAGGAATGGGCCGAGTACACTGCCTTGCGGTACACTAGCTTTGATTTCAAAATCAGCGGAGACGGAGCCATTACATCTTACAGCGAATTTCCTATTGTAAAGGTAAGATTCCATGAGTTTGTGTGTGTACTGTGGCAGTTTTTGCCGGATTTTGAACATCAGACCCTCCAGCCAAACTCTATCGAAAGCCTGGGCAACGTCGAGAAAGACAGCCGCACAGTATTCTTTTAGTTCGAATGCTGTTCGTATTTGGGATGTTATGCGATTAACTTGTTCAATTGTACCATGTTTTTCGCGGAAGCCAAACTGGTGTGAAGGGATTGTGTTCTCCGATGCCAGAAATGAGTTTAGGCGGATCTGCAGGACCTTTTCAAAAAGCTTCGAAAGACATGGCAGCAAACTAATTGGCCTATAGGATGATGGCTGGGTTTTGTCCTTTCCCACTTTAGGAATCATGATGATAGTGGACTTTTTCCATGTTCTTGGGAAGTAGCCAATTTTTATTATAGCGTTGAACAGTTTGCAGATATATTGTATTGCAATGATAGGGAGTTCTAGGATCATTTTCGGTGTGATTAGGTCATGGCCAGGGGCTTTTTTCGGCTTTATGTGGTTTTTAATAACTGCAGTGATCTCGTCCGATTGGAGTTCCGAGTACTCACTATCCGTTAATGTGTTCGAAGGGGGAAGTGCAGATGAGTTTGATGTTGGATTTGGCTGGAAAACCATTTTAAGATGTGTGGCAAATACGGATGCCCTCTCTTCGTCACTGCGGGCCCATCCACCGGTTGGACTCCTTATCGGTGAAATTGTCTCTGTAGGAGCGCTTAAAGTTGGGTGGGCTTTCCACAGAGGATGTTTAGTGCTGGTTGGACTGAGCTTTTCTATGTATTTCCTTTGAGACCAGCTTTCCTCTTGTCTTAACGCCTTGGAGAGGTTGCGATTAGCTTGCCTTAGGCGAAGTTTTGCTGCTGGTGATCGAGTAATCTGCCATTCTCTTCTTAGACGTCGTTTTTCCGTTACTAATTGTTCTATCCGCCGGTTCGTAGGCCTGTCAACAGGTTTGGTGCAAGAAGAGGCATGTGGAGTAGATACTCTTGCTGCAGCTCCCATCATTGACTCAAGTAAAGAGACGCACATATCAATGTCCTCTGCAGCATCCAGTTTCGGCGAACAGTCAATGTGGGCACTCATGTACATTTTAAATTTAAGCCAATTTGTTTTGTTGTTTGTAAGCCTATATGGGCGATCAAGTACTTGAGGTCTTGTTAATAATGTGAATAGCACTGGAGAGTGATCGGAAGTTAAATCTAGCAGTGTTTCCGCAGTGATCCGATTACGTGGAATCCTCTTGGTTACTGCGAAATCAATCAAGTCAGGCACTTTCTGTGGATCTGTGGACCAATAAGTAGGCCTACCCGGTGAGACGCAATCCATCTTATTGAGAGGGTTGACTATTGTGTTATACAACTGCTTTTCTTTAGGATTTACCAGGCGAGATCCCCAGTGTTTGGCGATACAGTCCCCTGCTGCAATGAAGCGATCTCCGAGTGTGTTAAAGAAATCGGTAAATTCCTTTTCAGAGATTGAGAAGCGTGGTGGGCAGTACAGGGCAACCAATGTAGTGTTGCCGCAGCTGGTTTGGACGGTTATAGCAGTTGCTTGTAGGTTCTGTGTTTCAAATCTGTTCAGGAACGAGTATTTTATACGGTTTTTGATTAGGATACCGGTCCCGCCATGAGCTTTTCCGTCTGGATGGTTTGTTGCGTAGAAGGTATATTTTGGTATTTGAAAATTATTTTTTGATGTTAAATGTGTTTCCGAAATCAACAACACGTCGATTTCACTTGAGTCTAGGAATAGTTGCAGCTCATTTTTGTGCTTGGAGATGCCGTTAGCATTCCAAAGACATAGACGTAGGGAAGCCATTATTTATTCTCGATAGGCTTCTGGATAAGCAGGATTGATTCCGCATCAGTTCGTGCATACAGTTTTGCATGAACGTCATAAAAGTGGTCATGTTTTGATTGAGTGAGATCAATAGGGCCTCTAGACCACTTGGAGTTTGCTGGCCAAGCTCTGGTGCGCTAGGTTGCGGATTCTGTAGATGGCGGAGTGACGGGGTCTCTTTCGCGGGCTCCGTCTGTCCAGTTCGGAGCACACTAGCGAAGGATACACTGGGACTGGTTGTAGCAGTCATGTTCGATGATCTAACAGCCTTGGCGAAGAAAACCTCCGGTGTAGTTTTGGAGGCGTTGAAGATGATTTTTGGTCCAGCTGGGGGTTTGCGCCCGTTTAGGTGTGATTTAAGATCCTTAAAGACAGGACATCCTCTGTAGTTGGCCGTGTGGTTCCCTCCACAGTTGCTGCATAGTCTTAGTGCGACGTTGTTTCTGTCCTTGGTGCAAATTCCATCTTCATGATGTTCGCCGCAGCCAACACACACTGACCTAAAATTGCAATTGTTAGAGGTGTAGTTGTATTCCTGGCAGTTTTTACACTGCGGTGGTTGGCGTCTCTTATGGGGCTCCTCTACGGTGATTCTTCTGTGCAATAGAAGCTGTAGGTTGTAGATCGGGTGCACTTCATTTGGCTTCGACCGCTTTGCATCTGGTTGGAGCTCGATTTTAAAGAGCGGCTGTGCGACTTTGTTCCTGTTGATGATGTTGACAACGGACTTGACCGCAAACCCTTTTTCGACCAACGCGTCTGCTATTTCTTGAGTAGGGACCGATGGCTCAATCCCCTTTAACACAACCTGGAGCCCTTTACTGCTTTTGAGTTGGTAGGTATAGAAGTTGATGTTAGAGGTACTTTTCGGTGATGCGGAAATTGTCCTCAGTTTGGGCTTGACATTTAATTTCTTTAATGTTACCCCTATTGAGAGGGGTTACAACAAAGTTATTTGCGCCTACTGTTTCTACTAGCTTCGAAATCAGGGCGCTGCAGTTGGCTCCACGGATGTATAAAGGGGGTGGTCTAGCCGATTTAACTTTATCTACAGTCAGTTGCTGTTAATTGCTGAGTGGCTGGCACTTTCGGTGTTATTGCTTACGTTAGCATTCGGTGGGGTCGGCGACACCACCGAAAAGTACGCGTTGTTGCGTTGGACGAGAGTCGACGCTCACGTTGTTGTACAATTAGTTTTTGAAGCTGTTGCTGGTGGGGATCGAGAGAGCTTGGGCCCGAATTGGTGGACATGCTGCAGAGCTGCAGAGTTGAAATTTTGCATGTAGGCTTGTATATACTGCAGGTGTTGTATATCTCGGATTTAGCCGGATCGGATCACTATATCACATAGTCCCATACAAATAGCAAAGTCACGAACAATGACTTTTCTCAATAACTTTGAGCTTATGTTGTGAAATTTAATATTGGTGAGTTTATTACACATATAAACGCCAAATTTGATAAAAATCGGGTGCCTGTATCATAAAGCTCCCATAGGAACAATCTTTCGAAAACAGTGACTTTTGTCAATAACTTCGTTACTTTAAACGCGATTGCTTTCAAATTAAACATTTGCTAGTTTAATATTTCTGTTAATGACTGTGCGGAATTTGATAAAGATCGGGTGGCTATATCATATAGCTCCCGTAGGAACGATTGGTGGAAAACAGTGACTTTGATCAATATGTTTCCTATGCTAAGATTGTAGGCCGTTCGTTCGCAAACTTTAGCCTTTTTAGAAAAAACGTTTTTCCATTATGATGGCTATAGGTAAGGAAAGAGTTACCAAAAAAGTTGCAAGTGTATACAAACATTGACACGGGCGAAGTTAGCCCCGGCCCTCTGGTTTTTCATCATTTTGCCTTTCACTTGTGTACTGTTCTTATCGTTTTTGTATTTACCTTTGCCTTTCTTACTTTCTACTGCTTTAATTTCTCTTTAAACTCATTCAAATTTTTCGCTCCAAATAAAATTGACATATTTTAATTTTTTCATCAATGCCGTCAGTTGCTCATGCACGTCTTTACTACCCACGCACAATTTGAATTCACTCAGAAGTGCTTTTTAAAAGAGAGTTCCAACACATCAACGTTGCTTGCTCATTGAATTAGTCAATCCAAACTTCTACTGCAATAGTATTAGTATGGTAAAAAATACGAATGTTCTCTTCCACGTCGCGAAAACTAATGGCAAAACGCGACGCCATCATTCTATATCTCTCCGTTTATTCGTCTGTATTCGTCGTTGTTGTTGCAATCTTCCGCGGCATATGCCTCAAATTATTCTCTGTTGCTAAGTTCCTCGTAACCGACTCATGATCTATCTCGTCGTCTATTCCATCATCTCTTTCGTCTGCTGATTCAATTTCTGATTGTGACGCCAACAAATTGTTTAGATTCAAATTTATGTAAATATGCAATGCAAGGTCGTCGACACTTTACTTGATACCCAATACAGTGCAAATCGAAACTTCGTACTTTGCGTTCGTTTCACCGTAATCGAAAACAGAAGAATCTTGAATTCTTTTGCGGTGATTTCTACCTCCCTCACTGTCATAGATAAACCTATGCAATGATATTGTCTGCTTTAACCGTTTTCAGAGTACCACTTATTCAATCATTTAGTTAATGCTTTAATTTCAGCACTAGCAGAGCCGGACCGACTTAATACTACAAGATTGTTGGTGAAAAAAAAATCACGTTTTTTTCACTCTTATCCCGCACTCTTTCTATCCCGGTCGAGAACCAAAATATGTGGGGTTTTATTTACGAGATAATTATTCTCTAGGTGGTTTGCATGAAAATACGACTAAACAGAGATTACAAGATGTAAAATAACAATCGACGTTTGTCTCGGTACGACTTTGGCGTCCGTCTATGACGGACACACGACTTATAGCACTCGCCTATGGTACTCGACTTGACCTTGACTATGACGCAAGAACTCAAAACACGTGCGTCCTTTTCGACGTGCAAAAACCAACTACCAAGTCGTCAGTGGTGGCTATGGTAACTAGTCCATTGCTTCTTTATCTCACTTACTTCATTAAAAATCTTGATAGTTAACTTCTCACTTTTTACGCGCAACTCGTGTTGATTCGCTAACAATTTTTCAGTTTTGGTGGGAACAATTTTATTTGGTGTATCATACTATGTGAGATTGATATATGATATATATTGATATATACAAATTAAATTGATTTTTCTCAATGTACTCAGCGTTGGCTACTTGATATCGCGCCGTGGTTATAATCTTAAGTGTTTTCCACAGAGTGAGTTCAATCTTAAACACCGTTCTTCTTTTAAAATGCTTTCCATAGATATACGGTCTAAATGTATAAATTGAATTGAATTTTACAATGTTTCTAAGTTAAAACGGCTCCATAAAGTTCTGTATGAACCGACGACAGTAGTTACAAAATGCTGCGCATCGTCTAGCGCTATTTGCATCTCTTTGTCGGTGCCCCTTGTGCCCTGTGACTTCAAAGATGAAAAATTAAAATTTTTCTGGATTGGAGTCTTACAAACAAGGTGAACTTCAGGTATGCGAAACACCGATGTGTGAAATATTTATTTAGTTTAATAATTTTTTTTCCAATAGAAAAATAGGTCTTTTGACGATTTGCATGGTTGGAAAATCTGATTCCGAGAGACCCCGCGATATTTGCGAATATACATATGTAACTTTATTAGGACTTAACTACACGTCTGTACGGTGCCAAGAACAAAAGCGAACTCTCTTTCTCTGTTAAGCGCTGCCAGATCTCCTTAATATTACTAGGGATGCCAGACTGCCACTTTGATATAAACAGCTGGCGCTAATATCGAACACACCCCCAATCTTAAACACAGCTAATTCCTAACGAAATGATGCATTCATTATGTTTCTTGCCGCTTAAACCTTTCGTTAGGACATCCGCCGCCATTAGTTTCGTAGGCACATACTCCACGGAAATATCACCAATCTTATTAATCGCTTGAATGAAGTGGTGACGCACGTCAATATGTTTTGTACGTGGATGGAATCCAAACCCTTTGACCATATGTTGTGCGCTTTGATTATCGTTGAAAATGCGCACAGATCCACATTTTATACCGTTTCTGTTTAGTAGTCCCTTTAGGTATAGAGCCTCCTTTACTGCCTCCGACATTGCCAAGTATTCTGATTCCGTACTAGACAATGCAACAGTACGTTGCTTTCGTGCCTCCCAGCTTATAGCGGCACCAGCCAATATAAACGCTTGGCCAGAGTAGCAGCGGCGGTCCGTTAAATTGCCACCCCAGTCTTCCTGAACAGAAGTCCGGTCATCTTTGTGCCTTGAAGATAACGGACAATGCGTTTTGATGCCTTCCAATGATCAGCTGTGTAATTTGAGTTGAACTGACTCCAGAAACTCACTGCATACGCTATGTCAGGACGAGTGGTTACTGAAAGAAACATTAAAGAACCTATTAATTTTTGATAAGGATACTTTCCCATCTCGTCTTCATTAGATTCAGCCGGGCTCCGCAAATTGATTTTGCCTCTATAGGTGTCATCGCCGGCTTGCAATCTGTCATGCCAAATCTGTTTAAATTCTATGCCCAAACAAGTCTTCACTGCGCCAAAGTCCTTCATCTTAAAAGTCTTCTTAAGATGCTCCTTCGTTTGCCGCAACCATTCCGGATGATTTGATGCTATTAGCAAATCATCGACATAAATCGTGACGATCAAAAGTTTTCCTTTTATCATTTTCACAAACAGGCAGGGGTCCTGTTCTGTGGCCTCTAGTCCGATTTCTTGCAGCTTCGTTGTCAGTTTACAATACCATTGTAGTCCGGACTGGCGTAGTCCATATAAAGCTATTCTTATTAGACACACGGGATCTCTCATCTCAGTTACAGCTTTGAGCCATTGAGTTGCTGCCCTCTTATACTCTGCAAGCTCGAGTGTTCACCTTTTTCATAAACTCGTTAAACTTTTCTGGAATATCCATGTATACCGTCTCTTCCAGTTCACGGTTGAGGTACGCTGTGACCACATCCATTTGATAGATCTCCATGTCATATTCAGCTGATAAGGCCTTTAGCAGACTAACCGATGTAAATCGCGCCACATAAATTCATCTTCCAGTTCGCAGCATCGCCAATGCCTTGGGCTTCCTTGATGGTTACTCTATCATCTGTAGCTATTGCAAATGCCATTTCGCAATCCTCGAATATATCCTCAGCTGAGTCTTGTTCTTCGGCATTAACATAATACAGATTTCCGTATCTCTCAGCTCGAAACCATATTTGCTTATTATTTTTAATAATAACTGCTTACGAAATATAACTTCGTATCCCTTGTTGGGTACCGAAAGCAGATTTTGTCGTAGGAATGTCTTATCAATACCGTCCGTCCGTGCGTATGCGTTTTACTCAGCCATCTTAAGAGCTATCGTGCTGAGCAGATCACGCATGAAAATTATCAGGATCGGACCACTATATCATTTAGAAGAAACTGTTGCCGCCGAAATTCGCTAACTGCCCAGCAGACCCGACGCAGCCACCAATGGGTTAACCCATATCACTCATTCTCTTTCATTTTCATACTTATTCTTAAGCACCAGCCTACGTGCTGGGAAATTAACCGTTGCATCTTGCGCTTTAAGCTTACATGTTAGGTTCTATGCTTGTTACTAAGCGGCGGACAGAACAGTTTGGTTACAACCGCGAGTAAGGGCGAATAATTTATAGCGGCTCGCTTACAAACGGCTCGCTTACAATCAAACGGCTCGCATAATAACGACTCGCATACGGCACACACACCATACACACCCCATTAGCATAAGAAATACACGTGGAAGAAATAAATGAAGTATCACGTGAAAAGTGGAGTGTTTTCTTGTGGGCCCGCTAAAACATCGAACCTTAGCGCCAAACTCAACAATTCTATAAATTAATGGCGGGAATTAATTCTATAAATTAATTCTATAAATTATGCCAGGAATTAATTCTATAAATTAATTCTATAAATTACGCCATAAAGGCAATGAATTAATTCTAAAAATTAATTCTACAGATTAATTCCATAAATTAATCTTACAGTGGCAAACCACTAAATGAACCGGAAAAGTTAATTATTTAACTCAACTCGACGGGTCAACCCACGGTTCTACACGCCAATCATATAGAGGTTAACCTCGATGATTGCATAACCAATCACTAAATTGTGATACATAACCTCAACGGTCAACCGTTTACGACCTACATAGGTCACATAACTAATCAATATCGCTTAAAAGTATAAACTCATTGGTAAACCATGGCAACAAAAGACTTATCAAGTGGAATATATCATTGCAAGAAATGCATGCAGGAAGACAATGACCGCATGGTGCAATGCAATCGATGCTGTTCCTGGTATCATTTCGACTGCGTTGGAGTAATAGACGAGAAATCTGAGAACAGCTGGAACTGCGACTGCGTCAACGTGTCATCGGAAGTCATCACAACCATATTGAGCAACGCCCTGCAGAACCTCGGAAATACCACACGAGCAGGCGAACCTCAGGCTACTTCGTCACCAGCAAAACCAACGGCGCCGCTACCAGAACCGGATCGGGACTTTGGACTATGCCGCCAAAAATATTCCCGGACACAACTAGGACGGCTGTTCCTATTTTTACTTCTGCCAAACAAAAAGCGATGGTCACACACTCACCTGTGCGTGACACGTGGCATTACGATCACGAGGCACCGCAGCTGCCGTTCCTAACCTCAAACAACACGCGTGCTACGACACGCGAACAACCGCACCTAAGTGCTACGCCGATGGCTCCCTGGAATTTCACAAATACTCAAACCAGGGCTGCATCGTACTATCCAGAAAGTAAAGTGCGAATGGACATAGACCTAAACACAGCAATACCAAGCGCGGCACAACTTGCAGCCCGTCAAGCGATACCGAAAGAGCTTCCAACATTTGATGGCAATCCTCAGAACTGGCCTCTATTCTACAGTAGTTTTCAGACAAGTACGGAAATCGCTGGGTATACGAATGCAGAAAATCTTATGCGGCTGCAAGCTAGCCTAAAGGGAAAAGCACGTGAGTTAGTTCAATCCAAACTTCTTTTACCAGCAATGGTCCCTGAAATCATACAAACATTACGTATGTGTTTCGGTCGGCCAGAGCATATTTTGCACAACTTACAAAAAACGCGGCAACTACCCGCATAAAAGATAAGCTTGAACCACTTATCGAATACGCACTGTGTGTACGAAACATCTACTCAACGATGGAAGCATGTGGACTCACAGGTTACATGCAAAACCCAATGCTCGTACAAGAGCTACTAGAGAAACTCCCCACACAATTGAAGCTGCAGTGGGCAATGTTTCCCAAAGACACTAAGGTACCATCAATGGAATCTTTTAGCAAATGGATCTACGACATAGCTGAAGCAGCAAGCCAGGTAATATCGCCGCTTTACCATAAGAAGAGCGGAAGCCTAAATCATCACACAGAGGCACCTAAAGAGCAGGTCAAGGAAATTACGTGCGTCGTATGTAACGAACCTGGGCACAAAATACACAGCTGCCCATCGTTCAAAGCCACGCCACATCAACGAAAGATGTCTTTTCTGAAAAATCACAAGCTCTGCCAACAATGCCTAAGCCGTCATCACCAAAAGTGCCAACGTGAAAAGGTTTGCGGCATACGAGGCTGCCGAAGCAAACATCACCCATTGATCCATGAGATGCAGCCGATGCCAGAGGCTGCGAAATCCAGCAGCCCAACAGACCAGCTATGGTCACCAACGTGCATACGCCGGAGGGCAAGCACACCCAACGATCCAGAGAGTCTGGCTCAACATATTTCCGTGTCATTCCAATACAAATCATCAATAAAACGAAAGTCACTAACACTTTTGCATTTCTAGATGAGGGATCGGCACTAACGCTCATCGACAACAAGGTCTTTAAGCAACTCGGCTTAAAAGGCGTTCCAGATCCACTGTGCCTAAAATGGACCAACGATACAACCCCCACCTAGCGGGACTACCGATAGCATCATACACCAACGCACGCCGAAGCATCCTAATCGGCACAAATAACTGGAACCTCGCCGTACCCCTTAAAATCAAAGAGGGGGCATGGCACCAACCAATAGCGTCAAAGACGCGACTGGGATGGGCACTACAAAGCTCCGCGCCATCAAGGGCCACTAGAGCTAATGTCAGCGTTCACATGTGTGGATGCCGAGACGCAGACGCCAAGCTGCATGACATCATCAAACAAGCGTTCTCATTAGACGCTACCACAGCAAAACCGCTATCATCACCAGAAGAAACTCAAGCTCTAACCAGACTTGAATCTACTACCGCCTTGAAGAACGGCAGGTACGAGGTCGGTCTAATGTGGAAAGACCCTGAAGTTTTATTACCTGATAGCTACGCAAACGCACTAAAACGGCTTAAATGCCTACAAAAGCAATTTTCCCGACAACCACAGTTGAAGGAGCAAATCACCAAGCAAATCGAAAACCTCGTCGAAAAGGGCTATGCTCGCATGCTGACGCCGGAGGAAATAGCTGCACCAAACAGACGGACATGGTATCTACCAACCTTCATAACTAAAAATCCAAATAAACCAGAGAAGGTCCGGCTTGTATGGGACGCAGCCGCCCAATCCGGCGGCAAGGCCCTGAATGACTACATCTGGAGTGGTCCAGATCTCCTAAACTCCCTGTTTGACCTCTTACTCTCATTCCGAGTGGGACGAGTGGCGATCTGTGGCGATATCGCTGAGATGTTCCACCAGATCCGAGTGAGACCAGCAGACACCCATGCGCAAAGGTTTCTGTGGTTCGACAGCAAATCCGAGAGGCAAGAGCCTAACGTCTATGTTATGGAAGCGCTTACTTTCGGAATCAATTGCGCACCCTGCATTGCACACTTTATTCGTGACGAAAATGCAGATCGATTCTGCCAACAGTACCCTCAAGCAGCACAAGGCATGAAGGACTACCACTACGTGGATGATTTTATATACAGCGGCGACAACTACGTGGAAGTCGGAAACATCGCAACTCAAGTCAGATACATCCATGCAGCAGGTGGTTTCCACATACGCAATTTGTCTTCGAACTCAAAGGAGGTTCTACGAATACTAAAGAGCGATTCGCTACTCCCGAAGCTGTCGAAATTACCGCAACAGAAAAGGTACTCGGCTTATATTGGATGCCGAACTCCGACGTATTCACATTCATCTGCAAGTTCGCCAGGCTGAAGCGCAACGTTTTAGACAGCGACAAAACACCAACCAAACGCGAGCTCTTGCAAGTACTTATGTCAATGTACGACCCACTCGGCTTCATCTCATGCTTTACAATAGAGCTGAAAATCCTACTGCAAGAAGTCTGGAGAAGCGGCATTGGCTGGGATACTGGTTTGCCCGACGCATTGTTACCCAAATGGATACGATGGAAACGGATCCTTACAACAATCGCTGGATTGACCATCCCGAGATGTTATTTCAAAAGCAGCGATCAAATCCATGATGTCCAGTTACACACGTTCGTTGACGCCAGCGAATTGGCATACGCAGCAGTCTGCTATCTTCGGATACGCTAGGGGAAAGAACCTACCTCAGCTTCGTGGCCTCCAAGGCGAAAGTGGCACCGTTGATGGATGGAACTGCAGGCCGCAGTTATCGGAGCAAAGCTGAGTAACCGAATCCAACGCAATCCAAGTTTGCCAATTAACTCGAGTTGTTATTGGTCCGACTCAAAGACTGTTCTCAAATGGCTTCGGATGGATCCACGAAAGTTTCAGCAATTCGTCATGCACCGCGTGGGCGAAATACTGGAATTCACAAACGTTAGCCAATGGAACTGGGTTCCAACCAACCTTAACCCTGCAGATCTTGCTACTAAAACAAACAACGCCAATAAATATAAAACTTGGCTACACGGTCCAGACTATTTGCTGCAGGATCAACACGAGTGGCCAATATGCGATGATTTGGGGCCACCAAACAATGCTGAAGTCAGGCATAACATACTCTTCATCGACAATTCGCCGATGGAGCTAAAACTTAACGCGGAATATTTTTCCGACTGGCGCAGGCTATATCGAGCTTTAGCGCGCTTTATTCTCTACATTGAGAAACTGAAAGCGAAACAAAAGAAGGCATCGCCACCTACAGAGGTGTCTTACGAGATGATTCAGCAGGCACGCACACTCCTACTGCGGCATGCGCAGTCATCTGAATTCAACCCAGAAATTCGCAACTTAACGAGAGGTAAACCTTTAAAAACAAATTCTAAACTCATATGTTTGAATATCTTTCTAGATGAAAACCAGCTCCTACGTACCCGAGGGCGAGCAGAAAACCTAAACGGCCAAAACCAAATACTGCTCCCATATGGGCACCACATTACTCGGCTCATAGTGAACTGGTATCATCAGGAAATGCACCACACATCCCATGAGACGTGTATTAACAGGATTCGAGGCATGTTTTACATACCACGCCTACGAGTCTTATACAAAGGCATGCGGAAGTCTTGCCAACGCTGTAAAAATGAGAGCGCCATGCCTGTTCCACCGCAAATGGCTCCCTTGCCCATCGCCAGGCTGGCTGCCTACCAACGTCCCTTCACTTACGTCGGTATCGACTACTTCGGGCCCTTCTTGGTTGCTGTAGGACGGCGAAGCGAAAAAAGATGGGTCGTTATTTTCACCTGCCTAACCATACGGGCAGTGCATATAGAACTGGCGTGCTCTTTGGACACTGCATCGTGCATAATGTGCATCCGAAACTTCATCAATCGGCGCGGGACCCCGAGACAAATTTACAGCGACAATGGCACTAACTTCAAAGCTGCTGAAAAGATTATCTGTGACAAAGCGCAGACGATCAACTTCAACGCCGTGCAACCGGCGTTCGATGACATCAAATGGAAATTTAATCCACCAGCCGCTCCTCATATGGGGGAGCATGGGAGCGACTTGTTCGTTCCGTCAAGACTGTACTTTACGCAATCTGCCCAGCGAGAAAATTCACCAGCGAGGGCCTACAAAGCGCACTCTGGGAAGTGGAATTCATCCTAAATTCCAGACCGCTTACTTTCGTCTCTCTGGACAGCAAAGACGACGAGGCTATCACCCCTAACCATCTACTACTAGGATCAGCAAGCGGCTATAAACCAGTCTTCGAAACCACACATACCGTACAGCACATGTGGCAAGCTGTACAAGAATTCGCCGATCAATTCTGGCGACGATGGGTACGCGAATACGTTCCAGATTTAGCCAGGCGAGGAAAATGGTTTACCAAGAGACCACCAATAGCAGCTGGAGATGTCGTTGTAATATTGGACGAGAATCTGCCCCGAAATAGATGGCCAAAAGGTATAGTCGAGCAAACAATCCTGGCCAAAGACAACCAGGTGCGTCGAGTGATCATCAGAACTGCCAACGGGACTCTTCAACGGCCCGTGGCTAAAGTAGCTGTATTAGACGTCGGTTTGGAGCAAAGCAACCCCCTGAAGAGAGCAGCTTTACTGGGGGGGGAATGTTGCCGCCGAAATTCGCTAACTGCCCAGCAGACCCGACGCAGCCACCAATGGGTTAACCCATATCACTCATTCTCTTTCATTTTCATACTTATTCTTAAGCACCAGCCTACGTGCTGGGAAATTAACCGTTGCATCTTGCGCTTTAAGCTTACATGTTAGGTTCTATGCTTGTTACTAAGCGGCGGACAGAACAGTTTGGTTACAACCGCGAGTAAGGGCGATTAATTTATAGCGGCTCGCTTACAAACGGCTCGCTTACAATCAAACGGCTCGCATAATAACGACTCGCATACGGCACACACACCATACACACCCCATTAGCATAAGAAATACACGTGGAAGAAATAAATGAAGTATCACGTGAAAAGTGGAGTGTTTTCTTGTGGGCCCGCTAAAACATCGAACCTTAGCGCCAAACTCAACAGAAACATTTTCATAAAATACTCCAATGAGTATCCCCATGAAATTTAATAAAGTGATAGTATTGGATATAAAACATCAGATCTCAGAATTTCAATCCGATCTGATAAATAGAACATAACTTACAGACAATATAAATCGGTTCAAACGCTGCCGGCAGCGCTGCTTGCTGCCAACTACGTCATCAAATTGACAGATCACATGCATACACACACAAACGCAACGCTACATAAACTGTATGTTTAAGCGTGACGTGCTTTGCTTAGGGAATGATGGAAGAAGAGATAATTTTAGTAATAACTCTTCTGGAATATCCATGTACACCTTCTCTTCCAGTTCACCGTTGAGGTATGCTGTGACCACATCCATTTGATGGATCTCCATGTCATATTCAGCTGATAAGGCCGCTAGAAGTCTAACCGATGTAAATCGCGCCACAGGCGAATACGTTTCGTGAAAGTCTGGTTTTTGTGCATAACCCTTTGCAACTAAACGCGCCTTCTTTCGTCCTGTTGGAGTGCCGTTGTCCTTTGTTTGTAACACCATTTGGTTTCCAATCACCTTACGGCCTTTGGGCGCTCAACAATTTCCCAGGTCTTGTTGAGAATTTGAGCCATAAACTCATCTTCCATAGCTCTTGTCCAGTTCTCAGCATCGCCACTGCCTTGGGCTTCCTTGATGGTTACTGGATCATCCGTAGCTACTGCAAATGCCATTTCGCACTACTTTTATATATCCTTAGCTGAGTCAAGTTCATCCTGTTGATCAATGTGCTCGTCTGCCGAAACATTTCTTCCTTGTTGATATATTTTGCGTGGCCTTTACCAAGTCGCTCACGTTGAAATACCTCTTCGCTATCCTCGTCGCTTGATGAACTTCTCTCAGTCTCATCCACTTGGTCGCCTAGTGGCTCGTCATTTTCTGGCTCGTCATAGAATTCTTGAAATTCGCTTTCGACTCTGATGAATATCCCAATAATATACATTCCTCCGTCGTGACTCGAACTTGCCCTTGTTTTAGCCCTTCATTAGTGCATACGCTTTTGTGCCAAAAGTACGCATATGTCTCACACTCGGAACTTTTGCAGTCCAATACGTTGCAACTCTCCAGATAATCCTTTTGTGGGACATCTATTTCTGATATAGCACGCCGTGTTAATTGCCTCTGCCCAAAATGATGGTGGAGCGCCCGCTTGCTTCATCATACACCTGGCCTTCTCTACCAGTGTACGATTTTGTCTTTCAGCTATACCATTCTGCTGGGGTGTGTGGGGCACAGTGAGTCGTCGGCCAATTCCATGCTTGTTCAAGTACTCATCGAATCCCTTGTTTCGATATTCCATCCCATTTTCAGTCTGTAACATCTTTATCTTGTGACCTGTAACATTCTCAACGAAAGATTTATATGATTTAAATACTTCGAAAACTTCCGATTTTTGCTTGAGAAAATAAACTGAACAATATCTGGAAAAATCATCTGTGAATGTTATAAAATACTTATATCCACTCATAGACTGGGTACGCATCGGTCTGCACAGGTCGCTCTGCACAATCTCCAATGTCTGCTTTGACCTTTTCACCGTCGAGCTGTTGTAGGCTTTTGCTGCCTTCTTTTCACTTATGCAAATCTCACACTGCGATAGTTTTGCATTCTCCTTTATGTTCATACCATGTACCTTTCCGGCTTTGGCTAAACACTTCAGGTCAACCTCGTTCAGATGACCCATACGGTAATGCCATAGATCTATTTCATTTCGATTGTCACACACATTATTTGATTCGTGTTCTTCGGCATTAACGTAATACAGATTTCCGTTTCTCTGAACTCGAAACCAAACTTGATTATTATTTTTCATAATAACTTCTTCATCCTTACGAAATATAACTTCATATCCCTTGTTGGTAATTCTAGATACCGAAAGCAGATTTTGTCGTAGGTCAGACACATACAAAACTTCTTTTAAGGTAATTCCATTTGTATGCTGCTTCTCTTTCACTTCAATGTTAATCTCGCCGACGCCTTTCACCTCTGCAACAACAACACCGCAGGCCAAATGCGATGTCTTATTAATACCTTGTACTTGATCAAATGCATTTTTGTTGGAACTCATTTGTGCGGTACAGCCACTGTCTAGACACCACAAGTTACTTTTCTCTCCGCATTGTACGCACATTCTGCAATGTTGATTGCTTCGTTCTTCATTTGCTTTTTGTTCTCTTTTGACTCTTCTCTCTCTTTCTTTGCATGCGGTTTCGCTTTAGTTGGACAGTTACGAGCGAAATGTCCGATCTTGTCACACGCAAAAGATTTTCGTGTGTCTCTTTTCTGCTTTTTGGCTTGTCGTGCTTCTGACTCTTCCAATATCTTCACACGCAAAATATCAGGGCTGGGCAATTCGTCACGTGTTTCTATTGCGCATCGGAAAGTCTCATAGGTATCCGGTAAACTATACAATAAGAGAATTGCGAGTAAGTCGTCGCCTATAGTTACCCCTATTTCTTTTAATTTCTCAACCGCGTCAAAAAAGTCATTTATATGTTGACGCGCATCACTACCCTCACACATACGGGATAGCGCCACTCGTTTGAGTAAACTGGCCTTTCGCACAGGCCCCTTGGATTGAAATGTTTCCTCTAATTCCAACCAATAGTCTCTTGCTGATCCACAGCTTTCAATTAGTCCCAATTCTGCTGTACTGATGGACAGCAAAATGTCTGCTCGAGCTTTTTCATCTTGTGTTTGCCACGCCGCTCGATCCGCTGCCGCCACTGGGCATATCTTGCAGCAGTTCACATATTGTCATAAATCGTTTTTCACGAGAATGGCACGTATTCGCAATTTCCACGTGTCATAGTTCTCCGCGTTGAGCGATCCTATCTTTATGAGTGCACTTGCCATTTTTGCACAGCTTTTGCATTCACTTATTGTCTTTTCAATTACACATATGGGTCTGGGCCCATAACCTGTGGGAAAATCTGATTCCGAGAGACCCCGCGATATTTGGTCGCGCAGTTATGTATAAAAGAAAGGGCAATACACTTATTTGCGAATATACATATGTAACTTTATTAGGACTTAACTACACGTCTGTACAGTGCCGAGAACAGAAGCCAACTCTTTCTCTGTTAAACGCTGCCAGATCTCCTTAATATTACTAGGGATGCCAGATTGCCACTTTGATATAAACAGCTGGCGCTAATATCGAACATGTATGTTGAATTATTTGCAGGTACAAATTATTATTATTTTATGATTAATTATTTTCGTTTATATATTGTATGTATATAACTGACCGTTATAACGTGATTTCGTAAAAAAGAAAAAGAATGCGCTCGCTTTAAATGGTGATTTTCGACTAACGAGGCGAAGCGGGCGAATTCGCTCTTATAAACCCTTTCAATATCTTCTCGAAATTCTTTGTTTTGCAATATTTCAATAATTTTATGAAATGCCACTTTTCGATCTGATGGTGATGGAATCACATAACGATGAAACGGAACACATAACAAAACATCCTTATTAATTTTGGTGTGTCGAATAGGATACGATGTTTAATTAAATGTTGTTTTAACTGCGACAAGTATAAATCTACATCGCTACAATCGCTTCAAGCAGCCGCTGAGACTCTCCTGGTCTGGAGTCCTCTGGTGCGGCGTTATGGCCTCGCCGTCGTTCACAGTGCAATATAAGCTTTGTATGAAGGCCTTCCTCGAATTCTCAATGTTATGTGTACTGGACCACAAAAATCTACGCCAAAGGAAGTCAAACCTTGATTATGAAATGCCTCATTTCGCTCTGATGTTTTGTTTTGTTGGCACATGACGCCAAACTACTTTCTTTGACCACTATTGAATTTCAGCCACCTTGTTCGAAACGAACGATAGCCAGTGTCAATGGGTGTGACTGTACCCAACGTAGGGTTATTTCCGAATCCGACCAAAGGAATGTACGCTTACTGGTGCCTTTATGATATTACTGATTCGGTGACAGAGATCTGCGAGAAGGTGAGCGGCACACAGCTCAAGTCTAGGCAATGTTTTTGTCTTGAAGGGCGGTACTTTAGATGTCGACGTTAGCAATGAAGTGCTGAAACATATATATAGATACAACATCCATATGCTCTCATTGAGGCTTCAGCAAATTCATGAATCTATATCGATGATTGAGGTTCTGTATGGACGAATCGTGGAATTTTTAATTTCTTTATATTTACTATGGATAATTTTAATTCTTTCCATGGTGTCTCTAATTTATTGGAATTAATTCGTCCCATTCAAGTCCCTTGAGCCACAGCTCTTGCATTAAGGTGACCAGAACACCTAACGGATCAATTAAACGAGATGTCACAGAGAGAATGTTCCGTTCTGTCGCTTGGAGGCTCGAATCAACGATTTCAAATTTGAAATACGTCTTCCCCAGGTGCCTGATAACTTGTAACAATTACATCTTCTTACCTAGTTTTGTCAAACGCCGTATTGCCAGGAACGGAGCTGACGCCGTACCATACTTAACAGTGTTTAACCTGAAACCTTTCAAAGAATCATCTAGGTTTTTTTTCCACAATATGAGCTAAAAATCTCGATCTGCTTGATGTACCATTACTTGACGATACATTTTTTTTACGGCAGCGCACTGTGGACGGAAAGCCCGATTTTTTGGCATAAAGTCTAAAAAATCATGGAACGATATGGTGCCTTTTGTTATTTATTTAGAAACTAGACACTCTAAGCACAAAATATCGATGAACTATAGATTAGTTGTTGCAGCCCTGTATGAGAACCAGGACCCCAAAGACAAGCATGTGCTCAGATCTTTGTTTACATTTGCAAGCTTTACAAATTTGCTCAAGTTTGAGATGACTTATTTTAGAGAAAGTAAGCATTAATAACATAATTACCTATGAAAAATACAGAGCCAGGTATGCTTAATATAAATTCCAGTTTAGAATTGTGTAGTATGTGTTCAATGTTGTACATGTGTCTTAAGTTGTAGTATATGTTTCTCTTAAAAACTAAAAAAAAATCAGAGGGCCGGGGCTAACTTCGACCGCGTCAAAGTTTGTATACCCTTGCAATTTTCTTGGTAACTCTTTCCTTTCCTATAGCCATCAAAGTGGAAAAACGTTTAAGCTAAAAAGGCTAATGTTTCCGAAAGAACGGCCTACAATCTTAGCATAGGAAAAAACGAAGATATTGATCAAAGTCACTGTTTTCGAAAGATCGTTCCTATGGGAGCTATATGATATAGTCACCCGCTCTTGATCAAATTTGGCACAGTCGTTTATATGTGTAATTCACTCACCAATATTAAATTTCACTACAATAGCTCAGAAAATAACGAAGTTATTAAGAAAAGTCACTGTTCGTGACTTTGCCATTTGTATGGGAGCTATATAATATAGTGACCCGATCCGGCTGAATTCGAGATATACAACGCCTGCAGTATATACAAGCCTACATGCAAAATTTCAGCTCTGTAGCTCCAACGGTCTAGGAGGAGTTTGCGTTGATCCAGACGGACGGACAGACGGACGGACGGACGGACGGACGGACATGGCTATTTGAACTCTTCTCGTCGTGCTGATCAAGAATATATATACTTTATATGGTCGGAAATGCTTCCTTCTATGCATTGCACACTTCTGACCAAAATTAATATACCCTTTTTGCAAGGGTATAAAAAAAAAAAGAAAAAAAAATAATCTTATTTGCGTCTTCTTGCATCCCTCTTTGCATATAACACATTGCAGCCACTTTTGAATTCAGCAATGCACAGTTGCAACACATAACCCTTTGCAGCTAAACGCGCCTTCTTTCGTCCTGTTGGAGTGCCGTTGTCCTTTGTTTGTAACATCCTGTTGATCAATGTGCTCGTCTGCCGAAACATTTCTTCCTTGTTGATATATTTTGCGTGGCCTTTACCAAGTCGCTCACGTTGAAATACCTCTTCGCTATCCTCGTCGCTTGATGAACTTCTCTCAGTCTCATCCACTTGGTCGCCTAGTGGCTCGTCATTTTCTGGCTCGTCATAGAATTCTTGAAATTCGCTTTCGACTCTGATGAATATCCCAATAATATACATTCCTCCGTCGTGACTCGAACTTGCCCTTGTTTTAGCCCTTCATTAGTGCATACGCTTTTGTGCCAAAAGTACGCATATGTCTCACACTCGGAACTTTTGCAGTCCAATACGTTGCAACTCTCCAGATAATCCTTTTGTGGGACATCTATTTCTGATATAGCACGCCGTGTTAATTGCCTCTGCCCAAAATGATGGTGGAGCGCCCGCTTGCTTCATCATACACCTGGCCTTCTCTACCAGTGTACGATTTTGTCTTTCAGCTATACCATTCTGCTGGGGTGTGTGGGGCACAGTGAGTCGTCGGCCAATTCCATGCTTGTTCAAGTACTCATCGAATCCCTTGTTTCGATATTCCATCCCATTTTTAGTCTGTAACATCTTTATCTTGTGACCTGTAACATTCTCAACGAAAGATTTATATGATTTAAATACTTCGAAAACTTCCGATTTTTGCTTGAGAAAATAAACTGAACAATATCTGGAAATATCATCTGTGAATGTTATAAATTACTTATATCCACTCATAGACTGTGTACGCATCGGTCCGCACAGGTCGCTCTGCACAATCTCCAATGTCTGCTTTGACCTTTTCACCGTCGAGCTCTTGTAGGCATTTGCTGCCTTCTTTTCACTTATGCAAATCTCACACTGCGATAGTTTTGCATTCTCCTTTATGTTCATACCATGTAATGGTGTTGGTAATTCTAGATACCGAAAGCAGTTTTTGTCGTAGGTCAGACACATACAAAACTTCTTTTAAGGTAATTCCATTTGTATGCTGCTTCTCTTTCACTTCAATGTTAATCTCGCCGACGCCTTTCACCTCTGCAACAACAACACCGCAGGCCAAATGCGATGTCTTATTAATACCTTGTACTTGATCAAATGCATTTTTGTTGGAACTCATATGTGCGGTACAGCCACTGTCTAGACACCACAAGTTACTTTTTCTCTCCGCATTGTACGCACATTCTGCAATGTTGATTGCTTCGTTCTTCATTTGCTTTTTGTTCTCTTTTGACTCTTCTCTCTCTTTCTTTGCATGCGGTTTCGCTTTAGTTGGACAGTTACGAGCGAAATGTCCGATCTTGTCACACGCAAAAGATTTTCGTGTGTCTCTTTTCTGCTTTTTTGGCTTGTCGTGCTTCTGACTCTTCCAATATCTTCACACGCAAAATATCAGGGCTGGGCAATTCGTCACGTGTTTCTATTGCGCATCGGAAAGTCTCAAAGGTATCCGGTAAACTATACAATAAGAGAATTGCGAGTAAGTCGTCGCCTATAGTTACCCCTATTTCCTTTAATTTCTTAACCGCGTCAAAAAAGTCATTTATATGTTGATGCGCATCACTACCCTCACACATACGGGATAGCGCCACTCGTTTGAGTAAACTGGCCTTTCGCACAGGCCCCTTGGATTGAAATGTTTCCTCTAATTTCAACCAATGGTCTCTTGCTGATCCACAGCTTTCAATTAGTCCCAATTCTGCTGTACTGATGGACAGCAAAATGTCTGCTCGAGCTTTTTCATCTTGTGTTTGCCACGCCGCTCGATCCGCTGCCGCCACTGGGCATATCTTGGAGCCGTTCACATATTGCCATAAATCGTTTTTCACGAGAATGGCACGCATTCGCAATTTCCACGTGTCATAGTTCTCCGCGTTGAGAGGTTCTATCTTTATGAGTGCACTTGCCATTTTTGCACAGCTTTTGCATTCACTTATTGTCTTTTCAATTACACATATGGGTCTGGGCCCATAACCTGTGGGAAAATCTGATTCCGAGAGACCCCGCGATATTTGGTCGCGCAGTTATGTATACAAGAAAGGGCAATACACTTATTTGCGAATATACATATGTAACTTTATTAGGACTTAAACTACACGTCTGTACAGTGCCAAGAACAGAAGCCAACTCTTTCTCTGTTAAACGCTGCCAGATCTCCTTAATATTACTAGGGATGCCAGATTGCCACTTTGATATAAACAGCTGGCGCTAATATCGAACATGTATGTTGAATTATTTGCAGGTACAAATTATTATTATTTTATGATTAATTATTTTCGTTTATATATTCTATGTATATAACTAGACCGTTATTTGACGTGATTTCGTAAAAAAGAAAAAGAATGCGCTCGCTTTAAATGGAGATTTTCGACTAACGAGGCGAAGCGGGCGAATTCGCTCTTATAAACCCTTTCAATATCTTCTCGAAATTCTTTGTTTTGCAATATTTCAATAATTTTATGAAATGCCACTTTTCGATCTGATGGTGATGGAATCACATAACGATGAAACGGAACACATAACAAAACATCCTTATTAATTTTGGTGTTTCGAATAGGATACGATGATCTCAACTAGAGGTTCTCGTCAACCCTAAGTCACATTGAGATTTACTAAGTAATTCTAGATCTTTTAATTAAATGTTGTTTTAACTGCGACAAGTATAAATCTACATCGCTACAATCGCTTCAAGCAGCCGCTGAGACTCTCCTGGTCTGGAGTCCTCTGGTGCGGCGTTATGGCCTCGCCGTCGTTCACAGTGCAATATAAGCTTTGTATGAAGGCCTTCCTCGAATTCTCAATGTTATGTGTACTGGACCACAAAAATCTACGCCAAAGAAAGTCAAAACTTGATTATGAAATGCCTCATTTCGCTCTGATGTTTTGTTTTGTTGGCACATGACGCCAAACTACTTCTTTGACCACTATTGAATTTCAGCCACCTTGTTCGAAACGAACGATAGCCAGTGTCGATGGGTGTGACTGTACCCAACGTAGGGTTATTTCCGAATCCGACCAAAGGAATGTACGCTTACTGGTGCCTTTATGATATTACTGATTCGGTGACAGAGATCTGCGAGAAGGTGAGCGGCACACAGCTCAAGTCTAGGCAATGTTTTTGTCTTGAGGGGCGGTACTTTAGATGTCGACGTTAGCAATGAAGTGCTGAAACATATATATAGATACAACATCCATATGCTCTCATTGAGGCTTCAGCAAATTCATGAATCTATATCGATGATTGAGGTTCTGTATGGACAAATCGTGGAATTTTTAATTTCTTTATATTTACTATGGATAATTTTAATTCTTTCCATGGTGTCTCTAATTTATTGGAATTAATTCGTCCCATTCAAGTCCCTTGAGCCACAGCTCTTGCATTAAGGTGACCAGAACACCTAACGGATCAATTAAACGAGATGTCACAGAGAGAATGTTCCGTTCTGTCGCTTGGAGGCTCGAATCAACGATTTCAAATTTGAAATACGTCTTCCCCAGGTGCCTGATAACTTGGGTGTAACAATTACATCTTCTTACCTAGTTTTGTCAAACGCCGTATTGCCAGGAACGGAGCTGACGCCGTACCATACTTAACAGTGTTTAACCTGAAACCTTTCAAAGAATCATCTAGGTTTTTTTTCCACAATATGAGCTAAAAATCTCGATCTGCTTGATGTACCATTACTTGACGATACATTTTTTTTACGGCAGCGCACTGTGGACGGAAAGCCCGATATTTTGGCATAAAGTCTAAAAAATCATGGAACGATATGGTGCCTTTTGTTATTTATTTAGAAACTAGACACTCTAAGCACAAAATATCGATGAACTATAGATTAGTTGTTGCAGCCCTGTATGAGAACCAGGACCCCAAAGACAAGCATGTGCTCAGATCTTTGTTTACATTTGCAAGCTTTACAAATTTGCTCAAGTTTGAGATGACTTATTTTAGAGAAAGTAAGCATTAATAACATAATTACCTATGAAAAATACAGAGCCAGGTATGCTTAATATAAATTCCAGTTTAGAATTGTGTAGTATGTGTTCAATGTTGAACATGTGTCTTAAGTTGTAGTATATGTTTCTCTTAAAAACTAAAAAAAAATCAGAGGGCCGGGGCTAACTTCGACCGCGTCAAAGTTTGTATACCCTTGCAATTTTCTTGGTAACTCTTTCCTTTCCTATAGCCATCAAAGTGGAAAAACGTTTAAGCTAAAAAGGCTAATGTTTCCGAAAGAACGGCCTACAATCTTAGCATAGGAAAAAACGAAGATATTGATCAAAGTCACTGTTTTCGAAAGATCGTTCCTATGGGAGCTATATGATATAGTCACCCGCTCTTGATCAAATTTGGCACAGTCGTTTATATGTGTAATTCACTCACCAATATTAAATTTCACTACAATAGCTCAGAAAATAACGAAGTTATTAAGAAAAGTCACTGTTCGTGACTTTGCCATTTGTATGGGAGCTATATAATATAGTGATCCGATCCGGCTGAATTCGAGATATACAACGCCTGCAGTATATACAAGCCTACATGCAAAATTTCAGCTCTGTAGCTCCAACGGTCTAGGAGGAGTTTGCGTTGATCCAGACGGACGGACAGACGGACAGACGGACGGACGGACGGACATAGCTATTTGAACTCTTCTCGTCGTGCTGATCAAGAATATATATACTTTATATGGTCGGAAATGCTTCCTTCTATGCATTGCACACTTCTGACCAAAATGAATATACCCTTTTTGCAAGGGTATAAAAAAAAAAAGAAAAAAAAAATAATCTTATTTGCGTCTTCTTGCATCCCTCTTTGCATATAACACATATTGCAGCCACTTTTGAATTCAGCAAAGCACAGTTGCAACACATAACCCTTTGCAGCTAAACGCGCCTTCTTTCGTCCTGTTGGAGTGCCGTTGTCCTTTGTTTGTAACATCCTGTTGATCAATGTGCTCGTCTGCCGAAACATTTCTTCCTTGTTGATATATTTTGCGTGGCCTTTACCAAGTCGCTCACGTTGAAATACCTCTTCGCTATCCTCGTCGCTTGATGAACTTCTCTCAGTCTCATCCACTTGGTCGCCTAGTGGCTCGTCATTTTCTGGCTCGTCATAGAATTCTTGAAATTCGCTTTCGACTCTGATGAATATCCCAATAATATACATTCCTCCGTCGTGACTCGAACTTGCCCTTGTTTTAGCCCTTCATTAGTGCATACGCTTTTGTGCCAAAAGTACGCATATGTCTCACACTCGGAACTTTTGCAGTCCAATACGTTGCAACTCTCCAGATAATCCTTTTGTGGGACATCTATTTCTGATATAGCACGCCGTGTTAATTGCCTCTGCCCAAAATGATGGTGGAGCGCCCGCTTGCTTCATCATACACCTGGCCTTCTCTACCAGTGTACGATTTTGTCTTTCAGCTATACCATTCTGCTGGGGTGTGTGGGGCACAGTGAGTCGTCGGCCAATTCCATGCTTGTTCAAGTACTCATCGAATCCCTTGTTTCGATATTCCATCCCATTTTCAGTCTGTAACATCTTTATCTTGTGACCTGTAACATTCTCAACGAAAGATTTATATGATTTAAATACTTCGAAAACTTCCGATTTTTGCTTGAGAAAATAAACTGAACAATATCTGGAAATATCATCTGTGAATGTTATAAATTACTTATATCCACTCATAGACTGTGTACGCATCGGTCCGCACAGGTCGCTCTGCACAATCTCCAATGTCTGCTTTGACCTTTTCACCGTCGAGCTCTTGTAGGCATTTGCTGCCTTCTTTTCACTTATGCAAATCTCACACTGCGATAGTTTTGCATTCTCCTTTATGTTCATACCATGTAATGGTGTTGGTAATTCTAGATACCGAAAGCAGTTTTTGTCGTAGGTCAGACACATACAAAACTTCTTTTAAGGTAATTCCATTTGTATGCTGCTTCTCTTTCACTTCAATGTTAATCTCGCCGACGCCTTTCACCTCTGCAACAACAACACCGCAGGCCAAATGCGATGTCTTATTAATACCTTGTACTTGATCAAATGCATTTTTGTTGGAACTCATATGTGCGGTACAGCCACTGTCTAGACACCACAAGTTACTTTTTCTCTCCGCATTGTACGCACATTCTGCAATGTTGATTGCTTCGTTCTTCATTTGCTTTTTGTTCTCTTTTGACTCTTCTCTCTCTTTCTTTGCATGCGGTTTCGCTTTAGTTGGACAGTTACGAGCGAAATGTCCGATCTTGTCACACGCAAAAGATTTTCGTGTGTCTCTTTTCTGCTTTTTTAACTTGTCGTGCTTCTGACTCTTCCAATATCTTCACACGCAAAATATCAGGGCTGGGCAATTCGTCACGTGTTTCTATTGCGCATCGGAAAGTCTCATAGGTATCCGGTAAACTATACAATAAGAGAATTGCGAGTAAGTCGTCGCCTATAGTTACCCCTATTTCCTTTAATTTCTTAACCGCGTCAAAAAAGTCATTTATATGTTGACGCGCATCACTACCCTCACACATACGGGATAGCGCCACTCGTTTGAGTAAACTGGCCTTTCGCACAGGCCCCTTGGATTGAAATGTTTCCTCTAATTTCAACCAATAGTCTCTTGCTGATCCACAGCTTTCAATTAGTCCCAATTCTGCTGTACTGATGGACAGCAAAATGTCTGCTCGAGCTTTTTCATCTTGTGTTTGCCACGCCGCTCGATCCGCTGCCGCCACTGGGCATATCTTGGAGCCGTTCATATATTGCCATAAATCGTTTTTCACGAGAATGGCACGCATTCGCAATTTCCACGTGTCATAGTTCTCCGCGTTGAGAGGTTCTATCTTTATGAGTGCACTTGCCATTTTTGCACAGCTTTTGCATTCACTTATTGTCTTTTCAATTACACATATGGGTCTGGGCCCATAACCTGTGGGAAAATCTGATTCCGAGAGACCCCGCGATATTTGGTCACGCAGTTATGTATAAAGAAAGGGCAATACACTTATTTGCGAATATACATATGTAACTTTATTAGGACTTAAACTACACGTCTGTACAGTGCCAAGAACAGAAGCCAACTCTTTCTCTGTTAAACGCTGCCAGATCTCCTTAATATTACTAGGGATGCCAGATTGCCACTTTGATATAAACAGCTGGCGCTAATATCGAACATGTATGTTGAATTATTTGCAGGTACAAATTATTATTATTTTATGATTAATTATTTTCGTTTATATATTCTATGTATATAACTAGACCGTTATTTGACGTGATTTCGTAAAAAAGAAAAAGAATGCGCTCGCTTTAAATGGAGATTTTCGACTAACGAGGCGAAGCGGGCGAATTCGCTCTTATAAACCCTTTCAATATCTTCTCGAAATTCTTTGTTTTGCAATATTTCAATAATTTTATGAAATGCCACTTTTCGATCTGATGGTGATGGAATCACATAACGATGAAACGGAACACATAACAAAACATCCTTATTAATTTTGGTGTTTCGAATAGGATACGATGATCTCAACTAGAGGGTTCTCGTCAACCCTAAGTCACATTGAGATTTACTAAGTAATTCTAGATCTTTTAATTAAATGTTGTTTTAACTGCGACAAGTATAAATCTACATCGCTACAATCGCTTCAAGCAGCCGCTGAGACTCTCCTGGTCTGGAGTCCTCTGGTGCGGCGTTATGGCCTCGCCGTCGTTCACAGTGCAATATAAGCTTTGTATGAAGGCCTTCCTCGAATTCTCAATGTTATGTGTACTGGACCACAAAAATCTACGCCAAAGAAAGTCAAACCTTGATTATGAAATGCCTCATTTCGCTCTGATGTTTTGTTTTGTTGGCACATGACGCCAAACTACTTTCTTTGACCACTATTGAATTTCAGCCACCTTGTTCGAAACGAACGATAGCCAGTGTCGATGGGTGTGACTGTACCCAACGTAGGGTTATTTCCGAATCCGACCAAAGGAATGTACGCTTACTGGTGCCTTTATGATATTACTGATTCGGTGACAGAGATCTGCGAGAAGGTGAGCGGCACACAGCTCAAGTCTAGGCAATGATTTTGTCTTGAGGGGCGGTACTTTAGATGTCGACGTTAGCAATGAAGTGCTGAAACATATATATAGATACAACATCCATATGCTCTCATTGAGGCTTCAGCAAATTCATGAATCTATATCGATGATTGAGGTTCTGTATGGACGAATCGTGGAATTTTTAATTTCTTTATATTTACTATGGATAATTTTAATTCTTTCCATGGTGTCTCTAATTTATTGGAATTAATTCGTCCCATTCAAGTCCCTTGAGCCACAGCTCTTGCATTAAGGTGACCAGAACACCTAACGGATCAATTAAACGAGATGTCACAGAGAGAATGTTCCGTTCTGTCGCTTGGAGGCTCGAATCAACGATTTCAAATTTGAAATACGTCTTCCCCAGGTGCCTGATAACTTGGGTGTAACAATTACATCTTCTTACCTAGTTTTGTCAAACGCCGTATTGCCAGGAACGGAGCTGACGCCGTACCATACTTAACAGTGTTTAACCTGAAACCTTTCAAAGAATCATCTAGGTTTTTTTTCCACAATATGAGCTAAAAATCTCGATCTGCTTGATGTACCATTACTTGACGATACATTTTTTTTAGGGCAGCGCACTGTGGACGGAAAGCCCGATTTTTTGGCATAAAGTCTAAAAAATCATGGAACGATATGGTGCCTTTTGTTATTTATTTAGAAACTAGACACTCTAAGCACAAAATATCGATGAACTATAGATTAGTTGTTGCAGCCCTGTATGAGAACCAGGACCCCAAAGACAAGCATGTGCTCAGATCTTTGTTTACATTTGCAAGCTTTACAAATTTTCTCAAGTTTGAGATGACTTATTTTAGAGAAAGTAAGCATTAATAACATAATTACCTATGAAAAATACAGAGCCAGGTATGCTTAATATAAATTCCAGTTTAGAATTGTGTAGTATGTGTTCAATGTTGTACATGTGTCTTAAGTTGTAGTATATGTTTCTCTTAAAAACTAAAAAAAAATCAGAGGGCTAACTTCGACCGCGTCAAAGTTTGTATACCCTTGCAATTTTCTTGGTAACTCTTTCCTTTCCTATAGCCATCAAAGTGGAAAAACGTTTAAGCTAAAAAGGCTAATGTTTCCGAAAGAACGGCCTACAATCTTAGCATTGGAAAAAACGAAGATATTGATCAAAGTCACTGTTTTCGAAAGATCGTTCCTATGGGAGCTATATGATATAGTCACCCGCTCTTGATCAAATTTGGCACAGTCGTTTATATGTGTAATAAGCTCACTCACTCAATATTAAATTTCACTACAATAGCTCAGAAAATAACGAAGTTATTAAGAAAAGTCACTGTTCGTGACTTTGCCATTTGTATGGGAGCTATATAATATAGTGATCCGATCCGGCTGAATTCGAGATATACAACGCCTGCAGTATATACAAGCCTACATGCAAAATTTCAGCTCTGTAGCTCCAACGGTCTAGGATAAGTTTGCGTTGATCCAGACGGACGGACAGACGGACAGACGGACGGACGGACGGACGGACGGACATGGCTATTTGAACTCTTCTCGTCGTGCTGATCAAGAATATATATACTTTATATGGTCGGAAATGCTTCCTTCTATGCATTGCACACTTCTGACCAAAATTAATATACCCTTTTTGCAAGGGTATAAAAAAAAAAAGAAAAAAAAAATAATCTTATTTGCGTCTTCTTGCATCCCTCTTTGCATAACACATATTGCAGCCACTTTTGAATTCAGCAATGCACAGTTGCAACACATAACCCTTTGCAGCTAAACGCGCCTTCTTTCGTCCTTTTGGAGTGCCTTTGTCCTTTGTTTGTAACATCCTGTTGATCAATGTGCTCGTCTGCCGAAACATTTCTTCCTTGTTGATATATTTTGCGTGGCCTTTACCAAGTCGCTCACGTTGAAATACCTCTTCGCTATCCTCGTCGCTTGATGAACTTCTCTCAGTCTCATCCACTTGGTCGCCTAGTGGCTCGTCATTTTCTGGCTCGTCATAGAATTCTTGAAATTCGCTTTCGACTCTGATGAATATCCCAATAATATACATTCCTCCGTCGTGACTCGAACTTGCCCTTGTTTTAGCCCTTCATTAGTGCATACGCTTTTGTGCCAAAAGTACGCATATGTCTCACACTCGGAACTTTTGCAGTCCAATAGGTTGCAACTCTCCAGATAATCCTTTTGTGGGACATCTATTTCTGATATAGCACGCCGTGTTAATTGCCTCTGCCCAAAATGATGGTGGAGCGCCCGCTTGCTTCATCATACACCTGGCCTTCTCTACCAGTGTACGATTTTGTCTTTCAGCTATACCATTCTGCTGGGGTGTGTGGGGCACAGTGAGTCGTCGGCCAATTCCATGCTTGTTCAAGTACTCATCGAATCCCTTGTTTCGATATTCCATCCCATTTTAGTCTGTAACATCTTTATCTTGTGACCTGTAACATTCTCAACGAAAGATTTATATGATTTAAATACTTCGAAAACTTCCGATTTTTGCTTGAGAAAATAAACTGAACAATATCTGGAAATATCATCTGTGAATGTTATAAAATACTTATATCCACTCATAGACTGGGTACGCATCGGTCCGCACAGGTCGCTCTGCACAATCTCCAATGTCTGCTTTGACCTTTTCACCGTCGAGCTCTTGTAGGCATTTGCTGCCTTCTTTTCACTTATGCAAATCTCACACTGCGATAGTTTTGCATTCTCCTTTATGTTCATACCATGTACCTTTCCGGCTTTGGCTAAACACTTCAGGTCAACCTCGTTCAGATGACCCATACGGTAATGCCATAGATCTATTTCATTTCGATTGTCACACACATTATTTGATTCGTGTTCTTCGGCATTAACGTAATACAGATTTCCGTTTCTGTGAGCTCGAAACCAAACTTGATTATATTTTTCATAATAACTTCTTCATCCTTACGAAATATAACTTCATATCCCTTGTTGGTAATTCTAGATACCGAAAGCAGATTTTGTCGTAGGTCAGACACATACAAAACTTCTTTTAAGGTAATTCCATTTGTATGCTGCTTCTCTTTCACTTCAATGTTAATCTCGCCGACGCCTTTCACCTCTGCAACAACAACACCGCAGGCCAAATGCGATGTCTTATTAATACCTTGTACTTGATCAAATGCATTTTTGTTGGAACTCATATGTGCGGTACAGCCACTGTCTAGACACCACAAGTTACTTTTTCTCTCCGCATTGTACGCACATTCTGCAATGTTGATTGCTTCGTTCTTCATTTGCTTTTTGTTCTCTTTTGACTCTTCTCTCTCTTTCTTTGCATGCGGTTTCGCTTTAGTTGGACAGTTACGAGCGAAATGTCCGATCTTGTCACACGCAAAAGATTTTCGTGTGTCTCTTTTCTGCTTTTTTGCTTGTCGTGCTTCTGACTCTTCCAATATCTTCACACGCAAAATATCAGGGCTGGGCAATTCGTCACGTGTTTCTATTGCGCATCGGAAAGTCTCATAGGTATCCGGTAAACTATACAATAAGAGAATTGCGAGTAAGTCGTCGCCTATAGTTACCCCTATTTCCTTTAATTTCTTAACCGCGTCAAAAAAGTCATTTATATGTTGACGCGCATCACTACCCTCACACATACGGGATAGCGCCACTCGTTTGAGTAAACTGGCCTTTCGCACAGGCCCCTTGGATTGAAATGTTTCCTCTAATTTCAACCAATAGTCTCTTGCTGATCCACAGCTTTCAATTAGTCCCAATTCTGCTGTACTGATGGACAGCAAAATGTCTGCTCGAGCTTTTTCATCTTGTGTTTGCCACGCCGCTCGATCCGCTGCCGCCACTGGGCATATCTTGGAGCCGTTCATATATTGCCATAAATCGTTTTTCACGAGAATGGCACGCATTCGCAATTTCCACGTGTCATAGTTCTCCGCGTTGAGAGGTTCTATCTTTATGAGTGCACTTGCCATTTTTGCACAGCTTTTGCATTCACTTATTGTCTTTTCAATTACACATATGGGTCTGGGCCCATAACCTGTGGGAAAATCTGATTCCGAGAGACCCGCGATATTTGGTCGCGCAGTTATGTATAAAAGAAAGGGCAATACACTTATTTGCGAATATACATATGTAACTTTATTAGGACTTAAACTACACGTCTGTACAGTGCCAAGAACAGAAGCCAACTCTTTCTCTGTTAAACGCTGCCAGATCTCCTTAATATTACTAGGGATGCCAGATTGCCACTTTGATATAAACAGCTGGCGCTAATATCGAACATGTATGTTGAATTATTTGCAGGTACAAATTATTATTATTTTATGATTAATTATTTTCGTTTATATATTCTATGTATATAACTAGACCGTTATTTGACGTGATTTCGTAAAAAAGAAAAAGAATGCGCTCGCTTTAAATGGAGATTTTCGACTAACGAGGCGAAGCGGGCGAATTCGCTCTTATAAACCCTTTCAATATCTTCTCGAAATTCTTTGTTTTGCAATATTTCAATAATTTTATGAAATGCCACTTTTCGATCTGATGGTGATGGAATCACATAACGATGAAACGGAACACATAACAAAACATCCTTATTAATTTTGGTGTTTCGAATAGGATACGATGATCTCAACTAGAGGGTTCTCGTCAACCCTAAGTCACATTGAGATTTACTAAGTAATTCTAGATCTTTTAATTAAATGTTGTTTTAACTGCGACAAGTATAAATCTACATCGCTACAATCGCTTCAAGCAGCCGCTGAGACTCTCCTGGTCTGGAGTCCTCTGGTGCGGCGTTATGGCCTCGCCGTCGTTCACAGTGCAATACAAGCTTTGTATGAAGGCCTTCCTCGAATTCTCAATGTTATGTGTACTGGACCACAAAAATCTACGCCAAAGAAAGTCAAACCTTGATTATGAAATGCCTCATTTCGCTCTGATGTTTTGTTTTGTTGGCACATGACGCCAAACTACTTTCTTTGACCACTATTGAATTTCAGCCACCTTGTTCGAAACGAACGATAGCCAGTGTCGATGGGTGTGACTGTACCCAACGTAGGGTTATTTCCGAATCCGACCAAAGGAATGTACGCTTACTGGTGCCTTTATGATATTACTGATTCGGTGACAGAGATCTGCGAGAAGGTGAGCGGCACACAGCTCAAGTCTAGGCAATGTTTTTGTCTTGAGGGGCGGTACTTTAGATGTCGACGTTAGCAATGAAGTGCTGAAACATATATATAGATACAACATCCATATGCTCTCATTGAGGCTTCAGCAAATTCATGAATCTATATCGATGATTGAGGTTCTGTATGGACGAATCGTGGAATTTTTAATTTCTTTATATTTACTATGGATAATTTTAATTCTTTCCATGGTGTCTCTAATTTATTGGAATTAATTCGTCCCATTCAAGTCCCTTGAGCCACAGCTCTTGCATTAAGGTGACCAGAACACCTAACGGATCAATTAAACGAGATGTCACAGAGAGAATGTTCCGTTCTGTCGCTTGGAGGCTCGAATCAACGATTTCAAATTTGAAATACGTCTTCCCCAGGTGCCTGATAACTTGGGTGTAACAATTACATCTTCTTACCTAGTTTTGTCAAACGCCGTATTGCCAGGAACGGAGCTGACGCCGTACCATACTTAACAGTGTTTAACCTGAAACCTTTCAAAGAATCATCTAGGTTTTTTTTCCACAATATGAGCTAAAAATCTCGATCTGCTTGATGTACCATTACTTGACGATACATTTTTTTTAGGGCAGCGCACTGTGGACGGAAAGCCCGATTTTTTGGCATAAAGTCTAAAAAATCATGGAACGATATGGTGCCTTTTGTTATTTATTTAGAAACTAGACACTCTAAGCACAAAATATCGATGAACTATAGATTAGTTGTTGCAGCCCTGTATGAGAACCAGGACCCCAAAGACAAGCATGTGCTCAGATCTTTGTTTACATTTGCAAGCTTTACAAATTTGCTCAAGTTTGAGATGACTTATTTTAGAGAAAGTAAGCATTAATAACATAATTACCTATGAAAAATACAGAGCCAGGTATGCTTAATATAAATTCCAGTTTAGAATTGTGTAGTATGTGTTCAATGTTGTACATGTGTCTTAAGTTGTAGTATATGTTTCTCTTAAAAACTAAAAAAAAATCAGAGGGCTAACTTCGACCGCGTCAAAGTTTGTATACCCTTGCAATTTTCTTGGTAACTCTTTCCTTTCCTATAGCCATCAAAGTGGAAAAACGTTTAAGCTAAAAAGGCTAATGTTTCCGAAAGAACGGCCTACAATCTTAGCATTGGAAAAAACGAAGATATTGATCAAAGTCACTGTTTTCGAAAGATCGTTCCTATGGGAGCTATATGATATAGTCACCCGCTCTTGATCAAATTTGGCACAGTCGTTTATATGTGTAATTCACTCACCAATATTAAATTTCACTACAATAGCTCAGAAAATAACGAAGTTATTAAGAAAAGTCACTGTTCGTGACTTTGCCATTTGTATGGGAGCTATATAATATAGTGATCCGATCCGGCTGAATTCGAGATATTACAACGCCTGCAGTATATACAAGCCTACATGCAAAATTTCAGCTCTGTAGCTCCAACGGTCTAGGAGGAGTTTGCGTTGATCCAGACGGACGGACAGACGGACAGACGGACGGACGGACGGACGGACGGACATGGCTATTTGAACTCTTCTCGTCGTGCTGATCAAGAATATATATACTTTATATGGTCGGAAATGCTTCCTTCTATGCATTGCACACTTCTGACCAAAATTAATATACCCTTTTTGCAAGGGTATAAAAAAAAAAGAAAAAAAAAATAATCTTATTTGCGTCTTCTTGCATCCCTCTTTGCATAACACATATTGCAGCCACTTTTGAATTCAGCAATGCACAGTTGCAACACATAACCCTTTGCAGCTAAACGCGCCTTCTTTCGTCCTTTTGGAGTGCCTTTGTCCTTTGTTTGTAACATCCTGTTGATCAATGTGCTCGTCTGCCGAAACATTTCTTCCTTGTTGATATATTTTGCGTGGCCTTTACCAAGTCGCTCACGTTGAAATACCTCTTCGCTATCCTCGTCGCTTGATGAACTTCTCTCAGTCTCATCCACTTGGTCGCCTAGTGGCTCGTCATTTTCTGGCTCGTCATAGAATTCTTGAAATTCGCTTTCGACTCTGATGAATATCCCAATAATATACATTCCTCCGTCGTGACTCGAACTTGCCCTTGTTTTAGCCCTTCATTAGTGCATACGCTTTTGTGCCAAAAGTACGCATATGTCTCACACTCGGAACTTTTGCAGTCCAATAGGTTGCAACTCTCCAGATAATCCTTTTGTGGGACATCTATTTCTGATATAGCACGCCGTGTTAATTGCCTCTGCCCAAAATGATGGTGGAGCGCCCGCTTGCTTCATCATACACCTGGCCTTCTCTACCAGTGTACGATTTTGTCTTTCAGCTATACCATTCTGCTGGGGTGTGTGGGGCACAGTGAGTCGTCGGCCAATTCCATGCTTGTTCAAGTACTCATCGAATCCCTTGTTTCGATATTCCATCCCATTTTCAGTCTGTAACATCTTTATCTTGTGACCTGTAACATTCTCAACGAAAGATTTATATGATTTAAATACTTCGAAAACTTCCGATTTTTGCTTGAGAAAATAAACTGAACAATATCTGGAAATATCATCTGTGAATGTTATAAAATACTTATATCCACTCATAGACTGGGTACGCATCGGTCCGCACAGGTCGCTCTGCACAATCTCCAATGTCTGCTTTGACCTTTTCACCGTCGAGCTCTTGTAGGCATTTGCTGCCTTCTTTTCACTTATGCAAATCTCACACTGCGATAGTTTTGCATTCTCCTTTATGTTCATACCATGTACCTTTCCGGCTTTGGCTAAACACTTCAGGTCAACCTCGTTCAGATGACCCATACGGTAATGCCATAGATCTATTTCATTTCGATTGTCACACACATTATTTGATTCGTGTTCTTCGGCATTAACGTAATACAGATTTCCGTTTCTGTGAGCTCGAAACCAAACTTGATTATTATTTTTCATAATAACTTCTTCATCCTTACGAAATATAACTTCATATCCCTTGTTGGTAATTCTAGATACCGAAAGCAGATTTTGTCGTAGGTCAGACACATACAAAACTTCTTTTAAGGTAATTCCATTTGTATGCTGCTTCTCTTTCACTTCAATGTTAATCTCGCCGACGCCTTTCACCTCTGCAACAACAACACCGCAGGCCAAATGCGATGTCTTATTAATACCTTGTACTTGATCAAATGCATTTTTGTTGGAACTCATATGTGCGGTACAGCCACTGTCTAGACACCACAAGTTACTTTTTCTCTCCGCATTGTACGCACATTCTGCAATGTTGATTGCTTCGTTCTTCATTTGCTTTTTGTTCTCTTTTGACTCTTCTCTCTCTTTCTTTGCATGCGGTTTCGCTTTAGTTGGACAGTTACGAGCGAAATGTCCGATCTTGTCACACGCAAAAGATTTTCGTGTGTCTCTTTTCTGCTTTTTTGGCTTGTCGTGCTTCTGACTCTTCCAATATCTTCACACGCAAAATATCAGGGCTGGGCAATTCGTCACGTGTTTCTATTGCGCATCGGAAAGTCTCATAGGTATCCGGTAAACTATACAATAAGAGAATTGCGAGTAAGTCGTCCCTATAGTTACCCCTATTTCCTTTAATTTCTTAACCGCGTCAAAAAAGTCATTTATATGTTGACGCGCATCACTACCCTCACACATACGGGATAGCGCCACTCGTTTGAGTAAACTGGCCTTTCGCACAGGCCCCTTGGATTGAAATGTTTCCTCTAATTTCAACCAATAGTCTCTTGCTGATCCACAGCTTTCAATTAGTCCCAATTCTGCTGTACTGATGGACAGCAAAATGTCTGCTCGAGCTTTTTCATCTTGTGTTTGCCACGCCGCTCGATCCGCTGCCGCCACTGGGCATATCTTGGAGCCGTTCACATATTGCCATAAATCGTTTTTCACGAGAATGGCACGCATTCGCAATTTCCACGTGTCATAGTTCTCCGCGTTGAGAGGTTCTATCTTTATGAGTGCACTTGCCATTTTTGCACAGCTTTTGCATTCACTTATTGTCTTTTCAATTACACATATGGGTCTGGGCCCATAACCTGTGGGAAAATCTGATTCCGAGAGACCCTGCGATATTTGGTCGCGCAGTTATGTATAAAAGAAAGGGCAATACACTTATTTGCGAATATACATATGTAACTTTATTAGGACTTAAACTACACGTCTGTACAGTGCCAAGAACAGAAGCCAACTCTTTCTCTGTTAAACGCTGCCAGATCTCCTTAATATTACTAGGGATGCCAGATTGCCACTTTGATATAAACAGCTGGCGCTAATATCAAACATGTATGTTGAATTATTTGCAGGTACAAATTATTATTATTTTATGATTAATTATTTTCGTTTATATATTCTATGTATATAACTAGACCGTTATTTGACGTGATTTCGTAAAAAAGAAAAAGAATGCGCTCGCTTTAAATGGAGATTTTCGACTAACGAGGCGAAGCGGGCGAATTCGCTCTTATAAACCCTTTCAATATCTTCTCGAAATTCTTTGTTTTGCAATATTTCAATAATTTTATGAAATGCCACTTTTCGATCTGATGGTGATGGAATCACATAACGATGAAACGGAACACATAACAAAACATCCTTATTAATTTTGGTGTTTCGAATAGGATACGATGATCTCAACTAGAGGGTTCTCATCAACCCTAAGTCACATTGAGATTTACTAAGTAATTCTAGATCTTTTAATTAAATGTTGTTTTAACTGCGACAAGTATAAATCTACATCGCTACAATCGCTTCAAGCAGCCGCTGAGACTTTCCTGGTCTGGAGTCCTCTGGTGCGGCAGTGCCTCCGACAAACAGGTGCTCGGGTGTTATGGCCTCGCCGTCGTTCACAGTGCAATATAAGCTTTGTATGAAGGACTTCCTCGAATTCTCAATGTTATGTGTACTGGACCACAAAAATCTACGCCAAAGGGAGTCAAACCTTGATTATGAAATGCCTCATTTCGCTCTGATGGTTATTGAATCTCATCATCAAACGCGGTCGATTTGTTTTTACATCTACGGATGAAACGGAACACATAACAATAGATCCATATTATTTTGGCATATGACGAATAGGACTCAATGATCTCAACTAGAGGTTCTTGTCAACCCTAAGAGTCAACATGACAGCTGATTTTTTCACGTCCTAACTGCGGGCTTTGACCGAGAGTTGTACATGTTGTTGGTAGGCCACTCACATTGACATTTACTAAGAAACTCTGGACCTTTTAACCAAATCGAGTCTACTAATTCATCAACATCCCAACCTCGTGATGCTATGTCAGCTGGGTTTTGTTTTGTTGGCACATGACGCCAAACTACGTTCTCTGCCCACTATTGAATTTCAGCCACCTTGTTCGAAACAAACGGTAGCCAGTGTCGATGGGTGTGACTGTACCCAACGTAGGGTTATTTCCGAATCCGACCAAAGGAATGTACGCTTACTGGTGCCTTTATGATATTACTGATTCGGTGACAGAGAAGGTGCGAGAAGGTGAGCGGTACACAGCTCAAGTCTAGGCAATGTTTTTGTCTTGAGGGGCGGTACTTTAGATATCGACGTTAGCAATGAAGTGCTGAAACATATATATAGATACAACATCCATATGCTCTCATTGAGGCTTCAGCAAATTCATGAATCTATATCGATGCTTGAGGTTCTGTATGGACGAATCGTGGAATTTTTAATTTCTTTATATTTGCTATGGATAATTTTAATTCTTTCCATGGTGTCTCTAATTTATTGGAATTAATTCGTCCCATTCAAGTCCTTGAGCCACAGCTCTTGCATTAAGGTGACCAGAACACCTAACGGATCAATTAAACGAGATGTCACAGAGAGAATGTTCCGTTCTGTCGCTTGGAGGCTCGAATCAACGATTTCAAATTTGAAATACGTCTTCCCCAGGTGCCTGATAACTTGGGTGTAACAATTACATCTTCTTACCTAGTTTTGCCAAACGCCGTATTGCCAGGAACGGAGCTGACGCCGTACCATACTTAACAGTGTTTAACCTGAAACCTTTCAAAGAATCATCTAGGTTTTTTTTCCACAATATGAGCTAAAAATCTCGATCTCCTTGATGTACCCTTACTTGACGATACATTTTTATTACGGCAGCGCACTGTGGACGGAAAGCCCGATTTTTTGGCATAAAGTCTAAAAAATCATGGAACGATATGGTGCCTTTTGTTATTTATTTAGAAACTAGACACTCTAAGCACAAAATATCGATGAACTATAGATTAGTTGTTGCAGCCCTGTATGAGAACCAGGACCCCAAAGACAAGCATGTGCTCAGATCTTTGTTTACATTTGCAAGCTTTACAAATTTGCTCAAGTTTGAGATGACTTATTTTAGAGAAAGTAAGCATTAATAACATAATTACCTATGAAAAATACAGAGCCAGGTATGCTTAATATAAATTCCAGTTTAGAATTGTGTAGTATGTGTTCAATGTTGTACATGTGTCTTAAGTTGTAGTATATGTTTCTCTTAAAAACTAAAAAAAAATCAGAGGGCAGGGGCTAACATCGACCGCGTCAAAGTTTGTATACCCTTGCAATTTTTTTGGTAACTCTTTCCTTTCCTATAGCCATCAAAGTGCAAAAATGTTTAAGCTAAAAAGGCTAATGTTTCCGAATGAACGGCCTACAATCTTAGCATAGGAAAAAACTAAGATATTGATCAAACGGACGGACGGACATGGCTATTTGAACTCGTCTCGTCGTGCTGATCAAGAATATATATACTTTATATGGTCGGAAATGCTTCCTTCTATGCGTTGCACACTTCTGACCAAAATTAATATACCCTTTTTGCAAGGGTATAAAAAAAAAAGAAAAAAAAATAATCTTATTTGCGTCTTCTTGCATCCTTCTTTGCACATAACACATATTGCAGCTACTTTTGAATTCAGCAATGCACAGTTGCAACACAAACAAAAAATTATCAATTTATGATTGGATTGTTGATCATATCGGCAGCAAAAATGTAGACGATTAACAAAAAGATTCGATAAATAAAACGGCGCTACTATTCACGACTTCATTCGAAAAAATTGGCCGAAATATCATAGAAGTGTGGCAAACTTAAAAAAAAAAAACATTCCGATTTGATATTAATTAAAAAAAAGGGGCTGACCAAATGTGGACTATGAGGAAGCTGGACAAACACTGAAAAGAAAATTGACTGGCAATATGGCAGCATATAATTCTACAAGCCATTTAGTGCACGCCGCAAGAAATTGGAAAAAAGAACCACTTTTGTGATATATATCCTTCTTACGATATCGTGCAGAATACAAAATTGCAATGTAGGCCCAAAGAAATATCAGTGACGGAAACCAAAGCTGAAGTTACTTTGCAAAATTTATTAGATCACACTGTCAACCGAATTCTAAATATGCAAGAAGTGATTGAGCGGTACAAAAGCATCTATAGCGCCAAGTTAATTTGAAATAAACTTGATAACTCTACATACTACACGAGTCTACATACCAAGTTTGGTGGCTCTAGTTCTTACAGTCTCCGAGATCTAGGTGTTCATACGGACAGACGGACGGACGGACAGACGGACGGACAGACGGGCAAGGCTTGATCGACTCCGTTGTTGATCCTGATCAAGAATATATATACTTTATGGGGTCGAAGAAGCTTCCTTCTGCCTGTTACATACATTTTGGCGACTTTAATATACCATTTCACCCTATGGGTGTATGGTATAAAAACAATTTTACGGATGTTGTGCTCAGATTTCTAATAATGAATATATTTAAATAATATTGTTATGTATTGGATATTTTATTTTTTGTTTATGTTTTTTGATAAATAAATTTTTTAAAATAAATTTTGTAGTATACTAAGAGAAGCACATAATTAAAATTGAAAAATAGTTCATTAGCAAGATTACTTATATGGGCGGCCTTGAGTGGGCGCGGTCGGATCCGTTTCAAATTTTAAAGGTTTACTATGTAAGATGTTAGTATCACCTGTACCAAGTTTCAACTCTCTATCTTCAAAATTGGACTTTATGCCAAAAAATCGGGCTTTCCGTCCACAGTGCAGCGGTCAAGGCATACATTATGCAAACGAAGTCGAAGTAAAGTCGAGTACAGCTCCTCTTGAATAGTGAGATGTTTTTGCACAGCTGATGCGCGGGAGATAGAATTTAATAGGGGAAGGTAAATTTTCGATATTCCAAAATTTTTGCAAGTTCGTGTTAATTGAGCAAAAGACTTTGTTTTGATAAGTCAAATTGACTGTCCTCTTTTGAACTGATCCCACCGCCCGGATAAAACCCATCCGAAAATAGTCTTCTGTCATGTTGCATATCATCGACGTTGTTTTACTTGAACTATTGATAAAAGTTCGTAAAAGGAATCCGCTCCAATAAGCATATCTATTTTTTGCGGCTTATAAGAATGTGGGTCAGCTAATTGCAGATTATTAGATATTTTCCACCCGACTTCAGACTTCCATAATCCAAGGATACCAATTCACTCACAAGGAAGTCGACTGCAATCCCTTCTTCGGTTATCAAGTTTTGGTAAGCACGAAATCACCAGCTTTTGTTCTAACGCCAACGAGTGCAGTAGCAAGAATCACGTTCTACGGTGCATAACATGTGAGGTGGAAGGTTGGTCGTCTTGTGAACGTGGTGGTAACACTCGACCACTGTTGACTGTATATGTGCGGCAAGGTATGATGCGAATTGTTGCATATACGATACTTTTTTGCGTGGCACTTAGCGTCAGTGTGCCCTTCCGAAGGCAGTTAATACAAAGCGGGGCGGATTTTATAAAATCAAAACGTTATTTCACCGACAACGGCGAATGCGGCGGACAACTAGTGATACTATGCTCTTCGGAATTGCAATATGAACATTTCGGGAACTCATCGTGAACTTTCTTATTTGCCACAAAACGTGGAAACTGATCTTTGATCAGACTTAACAATGTCTACGGACTGCTTTGCTGATTCTTCAGCCGACATGTGTTGATGACGCCGATTTAGTGTGCACTGAATAGTCCCACTATTCACTTGACTTGCAGTCCGAGTTACAAGTTTTTTCGTTTGAGCGATCCAAGATCATCGAGCGTCGTCAGTTTGTGATAGGTGGTGACATGCTACCGATGTCACGGGCCGGGACACATCTCCACTCAATGCCCCAAGAGTAAGAGGGTCAAAGGGAGCATAGCACTGTCTGGGAAAATAACAAATAACGTATAAATATCATTAAGTAGAATTGGTAATGTTAATGTAGTTTCGACAATTCAAATCACTAATAATGAATAACGATAAGTGGAAATTGTATCGAAGTAGTATTTTATGTAGTCCAAGATAATAATATGAAAATATTGTAATTGGCTATATAAGGCGAAAGGCAAGGCTACACTTCAAGTGATTTATTGGGGCCGCAATCCCGGTATTTATAGGGAGACGAATACATGTAGTCTTATGGCAACTATCTTTAACGGTAATAAAGCATTATGTGTAAGTTCTAATTATTAATCTATCCCCAAAAGTATGTAGCCTAACGTTATCCCTAAAAGTATACCTACCACTTTTTTCTTTCAAAAAGAAAAATATTTATATTTGTCTTTATTCTCTTATTCTTTTTAAAGTAATTTTATTCTATCTAAGTGTACTGTTTGCTTTTTGTTTTTACTATCAGTTATTACTTAGGACCTGTGCCTACAGCTATCACCTAGTCATATTAACTTAAGTGTATATTTATAAGATCGACACACATACATGTTACGATTTAGAAAAGGCTAGCAGTAAGAAAACTCAATTGATAAGTTATTGTGCGACAATTGAAAAGTATAGACGGATATTTTTTATCACTGTAAAATCATTGCCTACGAAGTATCTGGAATATATTAAAAACTTTTGTTATTTATTTTAAACATTTACATAAATGAAAACAATTAAAGTGAATAAGTACAGCGCAACCCAGTTGCGAAAGTGGTTGGAGATTCTAGGCCTCCAGAAAAGTAGCACTAATGCGGCTTTGGCCGCACGATTCATCCTGCTGCAACCCAAAGTCCGGGGATCAAGCCCACCACCGGATGGCATGGAAATCTTACCTAGATTTCGAAGAAGCCGACCAGCAAGGTCTAGATGAAATCGAAGGAGCCGTTGGTGGCACAGAACTCAGTAACGAGGGTGAGCAGGACAGTGATTCCGCGCAGTTCGATTTCAATCACGAATCAAAATTTCTTGGTGAGCAACCGAACGAGCGAGACAGGGAAGCGAAAACATGCTTCTTAAGAAATCCAATTTGATGCGAGTTAATGTGACCGTATCCAAATTGCCAAACACTGTAACCAACAGTGGTCACAACAGTGTTGTCGGCACCAGACAGCCCAGCAGTGATCAAAACAATGTTGCCAACTCTGAAGTTGGTAACATCAACAATGCGAACTTCTGAAAACTCTTAATTCGTTCTTGTAAAGGAAATGCTCCCAATATTCGACGGAGCATTGGAAGCAAAAGTAAATATTTGGATCGCTCAGCTGAACGCCGTGGCCAACATGTACGATCTCAATGACGAAGTCGTTTGCACACTAATAATGTCAAAATTGAAAGATCGTGCCCAGGTCCTGGCTCCAACGAAACTTTATTGACTATGCCGATGACACAGTTGTTAAATGAAATGGGCAACGCTTTTCAAATTAAGGAAATCAAAATAATGTTGCGTCGCAAATTCCAAAACTTTTCGGCATATTTTGAGGAGAAGATCCTTCTAGTAGCAGAAATCAAAGTGGATGATGAGGAATTATTCAAGAATATCATCGAGGGAATTCCGGATGTCCAACTGCAAAAATAATCGATATAAAAATGATCGACATAATGAAAATAATAGATGTAAAAATGATTGACGTAATAAAAATGATAGATGTAAAAATAATGAGAAGAATAGTTGTAAAAATTAATAAAAATGTTTAATAGTAACGGGCCAAGGTGACTGCCCTGTGGGACTTACGATTCAACATAAATGATCTTAGAAAGAGAGGATATAAAAAGAACCCGAATCGAAATACTTACTGAAATCCGTACATATAAAATTAATTTGCTTTTGTTTCTTAAAACCTTGCATTACAAAGGATGTACACTGTAAAAGGGTAGTTGTGATATTCTTGATAAACCCATGCTGGTATGGCGAAAAAATAGAATAACATAAATGCTGTATTTAAAATGTCGTAATTTTCTCAAACAGTTTAGATATCGCTGACAATTTAGAAATTTCCTCTGTAATAAGTGCCACATTTGTGAAGAGGTAAAATAAACGAACCCTTCCTTATAATTGGAAACTCGGGCAGTGTAAAAAAGCTCAAGTAAAGGCGAGCACAATATCTCCGCTCAGAACCTCAGGACACAAGCGGGAATACCGTCCAGTGGGTATACCGGCTTAATCGACATTAAATGGATGAACAGGCCAGCAAAGCAGAAATATGCCATTCAATATCGAAGCATTCTTCTTATGGCGGATTCCCAAGGGCAATTCCATGCGTTCAGGCAAACGTGGCAGAAACAATTCTGAAAGCAGGGCAGCTAAAGATCGGTTACACAGTATGCAGAGTAAGGCTCAACCAGGACGCAACCAGATGCTACAGATGTCTGGCCAATCGACATGACCCAATCAACTCGACGAATTGGTGGTACAAGGTAAGAGACTGCGCAAACAATGCCAACTGTTGCTTATGCGCAGCCCGAGGTGTCAACGAGTGGGCACACATAGCTTGCAGCCTTAGGAATGGGGCAGCAATATAACAAATGCGCCGTTTTAGAGACGCTAGCTTCTCTAATGACCGGGTTCCACTTAGATTGAATTATTTAAAAACAATCACGTCAGTGTTGGTTGGTGTTAATATTCAGATTGATTTTTATTCCAAAAATATTCTTTTGCTTAACCTATTGTTACAAATATGTTTTTAAGCTGCGACTTAGGCGACAGCTACAAAAGAGAGGAAGAGTGTCAGTACATACATACATATTATTTGGAGCGCTTGCATCAAAGTGCTTGGTCAGCGTTCACACGCTGGCCTGGCTCTAGGTCATGTTACGACTGTGCATTGTTGCTTATGTGAATATATGTATGTGCATATATAAATGTACATTCATATATGAACATAATTAGTTGTGTATTTATGCGAATATATTTATATGGCCACATTAATGTACCTATACACATATACATATTCAAGTGCACACTTATGTTTGATTGCGTACATATTTAATTGTTTATGCTTGCAACAAGGTGTTACAATTTGAGCTCTTTGTATCGATTGATTTATGGTATGGATATACTACACCTTCCCTTTTTAGAAAATAACGTAATATTATGTATGTAGCGTTGATTTAGCGATCGTTACTATATTTATTTATTTATTAATATTTGAATTGTTTGATGACAATCGAGTTCAATATATTGTTAGAATTTAAACATACTTATAGAAATAACACTAAACTAATTATGGACCTTGACGTGTCCTCAGTTGACAGTCTCTTTGCGAATGATCCACGGCCTCTTTAACAAGCTCTCTCTCAACTTATATAATGATCCTATGCCCTGCTCTCTCTACTACTACTAGAATGTTCGGTCACTACGCGTTTGTCTCTTCTCTTCTATCACTTTGGATTGCTCTCCCTCAATACCATTTCCCACATTCGGCCCTCCTGACTGTACATTCGACCCGAATGACGGTCCCCACAATTTCATATATTCCGATACAGTTGATGTCGTATTAGGCCCTTCCGCCTGTCCAACTTTCTCTACTTCATATCTACCATGATTTTTAATTGCCGTTACTTTATAGGGTCCTAAATACTTTCCTTTAAGTTTCAGACCAACGCCATATTGGGTACGCTTAATAGCAACCAAATCATTTATTTTGAATCGTTTTCCCTCTTTTCTCTTTAGATTAGCTGACTTCTTGTTCTCCTCCTGAATTTGTTTTTTATTTTCAACTGCCTCCATTCGTATTTTCTTTCTGTGTTCTGCTAGTTCTTCGATTAGAAGATCATCGAGTAGTTCTTTAAGGTTTACATCCTCTGATCTACTCATGTCAATACCGGTTAGGATCTTAAAAGGAGCTATCTTAGTACTTCTAGGTGCCGTATCGTTGATGATTTGCTGAACTTTCCCAACGTATTTATACCATGAAGCTGGATTATCTAAACTCATTTTAGCTAGCATTGGAATAACAATCTTGTGAATCCTTTCAACCTGCCCATTTCCTCGCGGTACTCCGGTGGTAATCAATAAATGCACGATGTCGTGATCCTCGCAATACTTTTTGAAAATATGCGATGTAAAAGCCGCGCCTCTATCAGATATCAATCGTACTGGGTTCCCAAAATTTGTTGCTTGAACTTCTAAACACCGTATCACTTCATCTACGCCTGTGCTCCTAGTGGGATACAACCAAACATACTTAGAAAAACCATCTATAATAACCAACAAGTAATTATACTGTTTATTTGTAAGTTCCATTGGTCCGACGTGATCAATATGGTAAGAACAAAGTGGTTTGTCACCCTTTTCTATCGAAGTTAGATATCCCTCTCTTTTGCCAGCCTTTGCGTTAATAACAATACACTCCACACAACTATGTACCACACGAATAACCTTATCTCTCAATTCGGGAATATAGTATGATTTCTCGATTAAATCTTGCGTTTTCTTGACGGAAAAGTGACCCTGGGTATGTGCAAGTCTAATAATCTCATGTTCCATTGCCGAAGGCACTACAATCAACTCACAATTAGGGTCTTTAAAGAGAATCTCGTTCTCTATATAGAAGTCTTTATAACTTTCCTTTTCGACTAGCGTCCTTACTGCCTTGGTCCACTCATCTTGCAACTGAGCTTCTTTTAATCGATGTTTAATAGTCGACTCAACGCATCGACGTGCCTCATTTGAGTACCTGATCGATGTACGATAACATAATCAAAATCTTGAAGATACATAGCCCAACGAGCAACTCTCAAAGGAACATCTTTCTTTTTCATGGTCATAGCAAATGCGTTGCAATCAGTAACTATGGTGAATCGAGATCCTAGGACATAAACACGCCATTTGGTTAGTGCTGCAATTATAGCAAGCACTTCGAGTTCGTAAGAATGATACCTTTCTTCTCACAATTTTGTCTTACGACTCATATATTCAACGGGATGAAATGAATTATCCTCTGGATGCTTTTGTAACAAAGCTGCCCAAATCCGTATTTTGAAGCGTCCGCATGTATTTCAGTTTGCAATTTCGGGTTAAACAATTTAAGGACGGGTTCTTTAGTCAACGCAGCTCTTAGTTCCTCGAAAGCGAGTTTGTGTATATCTTTGAATTCAAACTTAGAATCCTTACGCATTAAATCGGACAACGGTTTTGCAATTACTGCATACCTTTCAATAAACTTTCTAAAATAGGAAGTTAGACCCAAAAATCTTTGTAACCCCTTTTTGCTATTTGGGATAGGAAAATTCGAAACAGCTCTAATCTTTTCTTTGCTCGGCGTTATGGTACCATTTTCCACATCATACCCTAAAATAGGACTTTTCGTTGTAGCATCTGACATTTACTCCAATTAATTCGTAAACCGTTTTTGGCTGACACGTCTAGTACGCGTTTTAGCTTGGCCAACCCATCATCGATACCTGTACTTGGAATGATGATGTCGTCCATGTACACTACACAATCGTTTGCTTTAATCAAATCTCGTAACACAACCATTATGAATCTTGTAAATACAGCTGGTGAATTTGAAATACCAAAAGGAACATACAGGAATTCATATTGTCCACTCTGAGTAACAAAAGAAGTGTATTTCTGAGAGCTTTCTACTACCGGTACATGGAAAAATCCGTTTGTTAAGTCTAAAGTTGAAAACATATTGGCACCTTGCAACTTTTCTATAACGCTGTCCATATGAGCCATGGGAAAGTTATCACGAAGAATCTTCTCGTTTAATTTCCTGTAGTCACAGCATAAACGCTTTTGACCATTCTTTTTCGAGACTAAGACAACTGGCGACGCATATTCAGAAGTACTGGTTTTAATTATTTTCTCTGCTAGCCATTCTTGAATTTGTTTATCAACAATTTCCTGATCACAAAGGGCTAAACGTCTCGGGTGCTGATACACAGGTATTTCGTCGCTCAATATAATTTTCATGCTTACTGGTGCGTTTGCATTTCTTTTTGGCTGGTAGTTTCGAATTAATTTCTCTACTTCCCCTTTTATCAAATGGTTTAAATGCGAAAGATTTATGTCTGGACTCTTATCCCTGTCTTCAATATTTGTGATGAAGATATTTCCAATATCTCCTGCCCACTGAATATCTGACTCATTTTGTTCTCTCTTTGACATACTATGGGTGTGACAAACTTCTATATCGTTGCGCATAGCAAACCTAGATCCATTTGCTGTTACATTTATATTGACAGTGTTCAATATCGTTCGACTCATTATAGCATCAAAACTTTAAATATAACGTTAGAATATACGATGTCTTTAAGTTCTAACCCTGACGGAGTAAATTCGCTTGACGGCTGTATTACTACATCTTCATTTTCTACCACGTTTGTATATTTCTCGTATTTAATTAGATTTTCCAGTTTGCACTGTGCCATTCGATGTCCTACTTTACCACATTTGAAACACTTTTGGTCGTTCTTCGGACAGTCTCGTCTGATATGTGATGTATCACCGCAACTATAACATTTCCGATTCTTAGATGTATCAATTATTTTACCCTGATTAATCTTTCCTCCTGACTGAGCCTCAAACTTGTTTAACGACTTGTGTGAAGCACGAACTTTCTGATACGTTTTTATTTGAAACTTCAGTTCTTGTAGATTCCTGGCTTGAAATAGAATAGCTTTATTTACTTGTGAGTCTGGAATGCCCTTTACAAAGTATTCTATCAAGCTCTCATCGTCCAAATTCACTGGTTTGGCAATTTCCATTAAAGCATACAAATATTCATGCAAAGTCTCCTCTCTTTTCTGAGAACGTTGCGATAATATTCTATGAATCTCAGCTGCTGATCGTTTCGAACCAAATTCTTTGCGCAGTGCTGCTTTTAATATCTCCCAATTGTTTATACCATGTTGACTCCGCCGCAGCTAACAACTGTTTGGCGTATATAAAGGTCTGTAACTTGTCCCATTGTACTGTAATAGCACACTCTTCTATCTCTTGTACCCACGAATCAATGTCGGGACTACCTGAGCCGGAAAAATAGGATACACTGCCCTCAACATCTTTTAAGGTGTACCAAAATCGACTACAATTGTTTATGGGCAATTCGCCTCTAGCTGTAACTACTGATTCTACTTCTTCATCCTCGCTATCTTGGTCTTGAATATCGTAATGAGTAAGAAGTCTATTCTGTAGATCACGTTTTCTTCCCACTGTGCTTAGGTTCAATTCGGCCAACTTATTTCGCAAATCTGCGACTCGCAATGCCATAACCTCGTCAAGCTCCATATTACAATATTTTCTTTGTTCAATACCAATAATTAATGCTAAGGTTAGTTTTAGTAAATTTAATTAAGGTTAGAACTATATACATATAGTCCACAAAAAATTTACCCAAGTCCGCTCCTGTCCCACGAAGTCTTCGTTTAATTTCTGCCAGCAGGTTGTCTGTCCTCTTCTAACGTTTTGTATCTTGCCGCGTCCAGCTTCTGCCTCTGCCAACGGGTTGCCTCTGCCTCTGCTGACGTTTTATCACACACCACGCCTGGCTTTGCCTCTGCCAACGGGTTGCCTCTGCCAACGGGTTGCCTCTGCCAACGGGTTGCCTCTGCCTCTGCTGACGTTTTGCCTCACGCTACGTCCAGCTTTGCCTCTGCCAACGGGTTGCCTCTACCAACGGTTCGCCTCTGCCAACGGGTTGCCTCTGCCTCTGCTGACGTTTTGCCTCACGCTACGTCCAGCTTTGCCTCTGCCAACGGTTCGCCTCTGCCAACGGGTTGCCTCTGCCTCTGCTGACGTTTTGCCCCACGCTACGTCCAGCTTTGCCTCTGCCAACGGGTTGCCTATGCCAACGGTTCGCCTCTGCCAACGGGTTGCCTCTGCCTCTGCTGACGTTTTGCTTCTTGATTCGCTCTGTCCAAATATTTCTAGACTGTTCTAGAAAAATTCACTGATCGCCGTCCGTTACCAAACATGCTCGTGCGTGTATTGTCTGCGTCGTAACGTATTTGGGCACCAAAGATTTTATGCAACAATTTAGCACAGCCTATCTCGCTTGCTCTTACACAATGATGACGACACAAATGTTTTTACTTTGTCACTTCGAAGAACTTTGTTTGTTGTCTCTTTCACTCACGCAGTGTTATATGTTTGTATGTTAATTTCTTTAAACAATATCCCGGACGAGCCCCCAAAAATGTAGCGTTGATTTAGCGATCTTTACTATATTTATTTATTTATTAATATTTGAATTGTTTGATGACAATCGAGTTCAATATATTGTTAGAATTTAAACATACTTATAGAAATAACACTAGACTAATTATTGACGTGCGACTCAGTTGACAGTCTCTTTGCGAACTCTGCCCTTATGGATCGCGTAGCAAAATACGTTCATACGTATATTTTGCATGTTTCTAGTCCGATTTTAGTCAAATTTGGTAGTTTGATAGAAATAGTTAAGATTAATTAGTCTGCCAAATTTGATCGCGATGGTCAAAAAATTGCAAGAGACAATCGGTTTTTTCTAAATTATGGAGGCGGAAGTGGTCGTGGCAACGTATTAAAATACATATATTCTGCGCGCATACTAAGCCAGTATACATACTAAATTTGGTGAGTTAAGCTTTGTTAGTTTTCGATAAAATCAGTTTTGTTTAATTTTTGGGGGGCGGATATGGGCGTGGCAAAATTTTTAAATAGTCAATATCTGCGCGTGTATTAAGGTAGCTTACATACCAAATTTAATGTCGGTAGCTTTCATAGTTTTTAAGAAAGTCTGTTTTTTGTAATTTCCGGGTGCGGGAGGGGGGCGTGGGAAAAAATTGAAACAAACTCGATAACTGTACATACCACACGAGTCTACATACCAAATTTGGTGGCTCTAGCTCTTATAGTCTCCGAGATCTGCGTGTGCATACAGACGGACGGACGGACGGACGGACGGACAGACGGACATGGCTAGATCGACTCCGTTGTTGATCCTGATCAAGAATATTTATACTTTGTGGGGTTGGAGATGCTTCCTTCTGCCTGTTACATACATTTTGGCGACTTTAATATACCATTTCACCCTATGGGTGTATGGTATAAAAAGATGTTATAAAATAGCTAATCTTCATTCGTTGAATTCAAAATATGAACTAATTTTTACTTACAAAAGTTTTAGAATCGAGGAGGCGACAACTGTTCTTAAAAATACTTATTCTAATGACCCACGTTTTCGGGTTTTGAAAATTATTTATATCTCATGCTCAGCGTTGGCTACTTGTGTGTTTTCAACAGAGTGTGGATGCACTTTTTTTTTGGTTTTAAGCAATACTTAATGTATGAATCGTTACGACTTATTTTTGCTTCATGTTTTTGTTTCGTTTTTGTATATTTGTTTGTTGATTTGGTGAAGCCAATTTAGATGAACACGATTTTAATCTTAAACATTCTGCAAAGGGCCGCCAAATGCGACGTTTTGAACTTTATTTTTGTAGTTAGTTATTAATATTATCATTAGTAATTTCACTATTGTTAAAGAAGCATGACCAGTTGCATTATGACTTCCTATTCTTACCAATTCTGCTGTATGGTTTATAGTATGGCGGAAAATTTTAAAAACTTCTAGCCTGTGACAATGTGGCCTATTTAATTCAACAATTGCCATCTGAATATTCTTATTTTGTACTGGCTGTGGGATTTATACTTTTTCTTCCCCAGTTTTCACTTTACCTCCAAAGTGGTGTCCTGCCCGGTTCCAAAAATTTCTTTCTTGCTTTTCGATTTGGTGAATCCCGAGACGATATAACCAAATTGAATATTTTGGCCTAGTAGGCTATAAATCTTTTTAACTTGTAAGATTTGGGTATTATTATATCATCCTTACCAGGTTTATTAAATGTAGGATCAGCTAGTTCGTAGGATTGCCATTTTTATTTTTTAATTGTACTACTGCGGTAGCCAACAGTGTTGATTATGGGGCTACACAAGTATTAACTCTCTCCTAGTCGGTGGCACAGTGGAGACGTACTAAATCTACAATTCTGTTGTTCTCGAGTTCGAACCACCCGACGTAGGTGGAGTTTCCCCCAGATGAAGCAATACTAAAAGGTAGTTCCGTCGGGGATAATGGAAACGATTGTGGATAACGAATATATATATATATATATATATATATATATATATATATACAGCCTCTCGGAAAACCAATTCGGCTTTCGGAAGGCGAGGTCGATGCAATCAGAAAAGTCGTAAATATTGCTGCAAATGTAATAGAAGGCTCTCGGTGGAAGGGCGGCTCTAAAAAATACTGCCTGGTCGTCACAATTGAAGTTAAGAACGCCTTGAATACAGCGGACTGGGTCTGCATCCTAGCCAGGATACTAGTAGAGGGATCTGTGATCGTCTCGAAGCGGGCTAAACGTTACCTGGGCGTGTTTATAGACACTCGTCTTTGCTGGGAACACTTGTACCACGTATATACCAAGGCTGCTGCTAGCGAGCGTTCTAACGTCAGTAATTCTGTATGCAGCGCAAGTATGGTCTCTAGCTATTCACGTCCCGTCATACAGTAGGGGCATTAAAGGGATGCCTCTAGCAACGGAAGGTGGACGCATCTCCTCATCCCAAGCGTAAAGGATTGGATGGAGAGAAAACATGGCCAAGTTTCCTTCCAACTCACACAAGTGCTATCAGGACACCGATGCTTCAGATCCTATATTCACCAGTTTGGGCATAAGCATGTACCCTTTTGCTTGGTCTGCGGCAGCAGCACAGTCGAAGACTCAAGACTCATCCTATTCGAATGCGTCAGATTCAATAACGAGCAAAAAAGGGTGGCAGACCAAAAATGTTGCAAGGGTATACAAACTTTGACGCTATGGAAGTTAGCCCCGCCCCTATGGTTATTAAACACTTGGATATTAGACACTTGTATTTACTTATCAAATATACTTTTTATTCACTTTATATTACATAGACATTTTCACTTTTAATTACATATACGTTTCATTCATTTTATATTTGTTGATACACTTTTTATTCACTTTGTATTGACAATATTTGTTATTCACTTTTTATTAGTAGTTTCTTGTTCACTATTTCATCCGGCTTATATAGAGATAACGTTTGTTGCACGCTTAATTTTTTAAGATTGACTAAACCGCAAAATAAAATAAACAAAATGATGTCTTCTAAAATGCAGGTAGTTAAACAGAAATTAATATTCATACACGTGCCCATTTGCGCAATAGGTCATTTTTTGTAGAAATACTGACCTATTATTCGAAAGTATTGTTACCTATATATATTCTTGATCAGGATCAACAACCGAGTCGATCTAGCCATGTCCGTCTGTCCGTCCGTCCGTCTGTATGAACACGCAGATCGCGGAGACTATAAGAGCTAGAGCCACCAAATTTGGTATGTAGACTCCTGTAGTATGTACAGTTATCGAGTTTGTTTCAAACTTTTTCCACGCCCCCCTCCCGCACCCGGAATTTACAAAAAACAGATTTTCTTAAAAACTATGAAAGCTACCGACATTAAATTTGGTATGTAAGCTACCTTAATACACGCGCATATATTGACTATTTAAAAATTTTGCCACGCCCATTTCCACCCCCGCAAATCAAACAAAACTGATTTTCTCGAAAACTAAAAAAGCTAAAGTCACCAAATTTAGTATGTATACTGGCTTAGTATGCGCGCAGAATATATGTATTTTAATACGTTGCCACGCCCACTTCCGCCACCATTATTTAGAAAAAACCGATTGTCTCTTGCAATTTTTTGACCATCGAGATCAAATTTGGCAGACTAATTAATCTTATCTATTTCTATCAAACTACCAAATAAAATCGGACTAGAAACATGCAAAATATATGTATGAACGTAAATACGTAAATGCGCTACGCGATCCATAATGGCAGAATTGGCCTTTGGCTAGTGGCGGCGCTAGAGTGCTCGTGTGTTTGTAGAGTGAGCGAGATAGCATATGGGCATGAGGCATATGAGGCATGTTAAAACAATTTAAGACATACATTTGGTTTTCGAAATTTTAAATATTATAGTATGCATTAATATACCATTAATATACCTATAAAGGCATATATGTACATACACGCATAATTATATAAAATAAAAATAAAATTTGTTGATTGTCTTTAATTTGGTAAGAAATACCAAATCCTGAAATACCAAATCAAATAAAATAAAATATTTGAAAATATTTCATAGTCACACTGAAAAACAAACTCAAGTATAATTTTCCACTAGATTATATACACATCAGTATATTTTTCTCTTTTTTTTATTATTTATTATCACGGTTAGTTGGTCCTTCAAATTTCGACTGCGCCAGTTACCAAGTTGAGGATCCGGGATATATATATTTGATGGTTTGGTTGTAGATATTTTTTATTATTTGGTTTAGGTAAATAAATAAATAATTTAATTTCGACGTCAAAAGAAGACTGTTTCATTTTTATTCGCATTAATTTCTATGTACCCACAGCCTACCTGGCTGACCGTCGATAGAATGATGGTAACTCGCTCCAGTTACTGCTGCCTGGAGCTCCAAGAGGGGTATCGAGAGCGGCTGCAACAGAGCTACCTTGGACTTGGCTGAAACGAGACTCAAAAGTATTTGATTATTTTGTACGATAAGGAAATACGCAACGGCAGAGAACGGTAGTCTTGTGCATGCCAATTTTTAAAATAGGATCTCGGAATTTTCACGTTCTCTATCAAGGGTGAGAAGGACAGACATGATTGCCACATATCCAGAGTGGGTGGTATTTCCTCATCAATCATCCAATCAATTTTCGATCGCCAAACTTGTTGGAGTAGTATTTTGAGATAAGCCCATGGGGTCAAAACTTGCAAAATTTCCCTTTTGGTGCGCTTAAGGCGTACAAACTTTAGTGCATAGGTTCCTTTTCCGGCTTTTTTCCGAATGGCTTGAATCGATGTAGTCGTCTACGTAGTGACTTCTCTGAATAGCATTAGCTGCCGAAGGAAACTCATCTTTTTTATCTGTCGTGTTTTTTGGCGTTCATTATTATTATATATTATATATATTATAAACATATTCAAGTGTTTTTCAGTAAGAACGCTTCAACTTTCAACCCACAAAAGGGGTTGACTTTTTTAACTAATTTTTTTTATTATCGATTTTGAACATATACATGTAAGTATGAAATTCAATTTATTTTGCGTGAGTACAGTGTGCACGTTATAAGTTTACGTTTTGTCTTAACCTTTTTTGTGCAAACATTCGTCAATGTTTTAAGGTAATAATCATGAAAGTTTAATTACTAAAAGTTGCTAATTAGCTTATAATCATAAATAAACTAAAGTGGTCTTATTTATTTTCATGGAATATCATGGGAAATATTCACCGTTATCAGTTGATCTTTGTGTTGTTGGTTTTGTTTTCGTTTTCGTCGTTTGTTTTGTACCTTTTCTTATATTAAATTTACTGTACTAATTTATGTTTGCTTTGCACATTTTATTTTGATTGTATAGGAGCATGTTATAACTGTGTTTTCACGCATCCACATTTTTGATCTTTGGTGCAAAGAAAAAGGCACGAATGCCGAAAAAATGCAAGGCAAAAATAATTTACTGGCTACTAATCATAAAAAGCAAAGGCTACGAAGTCAATACGATTGATCTTAAGAAATGTATTCAGTATATTTGCAAAAAGATAGTTGCCTGCTGGATTCAGTAGAATTAGAAGTTTAGTTGTACAATACAAATCTGAATGGCTAAAAACTAAAGAATTTATTGTCCTGAAGCCTACTGGTAGTGCTCAACAAATTGATCTAAGTTCTAGTCGTGGACGGCCCAAAATTGATTTTGTTGAGTCCTCAAAAAGGACGAAACGTCGCCAAATAGTCCTACTACAAAAGCATGATGAGTCTGCAGCTTCTGTTTTGCGCTCATCTGATTCTCAGTCAAGCCTTAATGCAACTGAAATAAATATTGAAAAGGTTTTGTCGCTTGTCGTCGACATTGGGTTGTCCAAAAACCAATACTTGGTCATTAGATCATTTATAAATTCAGAAGTTTCCTATAACTTATTGCCAAGTTACGAAAAAATTCTTAAGTTCAAAACATTGAGATATCCAAATAATATTGTTGTAGACGAAACATATGCAGAAGTGGAACTACAAAGTCTTTTAGACAACACGGCTTCAAGTATTTTAGAGCTTCAAAAGAATTTAATTTAAGAACATTTGGATGAAACTGAAAAAACTTTAACATTAATTGGAAAATGGGGATTCGATGGCAGCACTAGCCACAGCGAATATAAACAAAAGTTTTCCAATTGTATTAATGACGAGTAAAGTTTATTTGCACATCGTATTTGTCACATTTCCGTCAAAGAAGAGCTTTACTTCAAGGAGAAAATAGCTAACTTGAGGAAAACAGAGCATAAAATTTGCAATACAACATTTTCTATAAAGCACGCCCTTCAATTAACCATGGTGGATGGTAAAGTTTGCAACGCGTTAAGCAACACGTCTTCGATGAAATGCTTTTTATGTGGAGCAAAGCCGACAGAAATGAATAATATTGAAGAATGTGTTGGAAGAGATGTACAAGAAAAGTATTTTGAATTCGGTCTATCACCACTTCATTCATATATCCGGTTTTTCGAATATTTCTTGCACATTTCGTACAAGCTGGATTTACATCCAGCTTTACAACTTTGGCAAGTACGATCGGGAGAACTCAAGTCTATTGTATTAAAGAAAAAACATCAAATTTAAGCGGAGTTTCGAGAGAAAATCGGGTTACTGGTCGATAGGCCAAAGGATGGAGGTAGAGGAAACTCCAACGATTGCAATACTGCCAGGAAATTTTTCAGTAACCCAAGCTTAGCATCTCAGATTACAGGCATTGATAAAAAAGTTATTGCCCGATGCGCTGCCATCAGCCACCAGCCTCAGTCCATATCATTCAATTGCGTCCAAAAATAATCGTTTATCATGTCGGGGTATCCATTTCCATTCACAGTAACGTGGGCCAAAGACGTCGCATGTAAACCGCACCAAACAGTGATTTTTTCGGGATGCAACGGTGCCTCATGAATCACGTGTGGAATGATTTCTGCCCAGTAACGCATATTTTGCTTGTTCACAAAGCCATTGAGAAAAGTTTACAAATGACAAGCGAAAAATATTTTATTGAGTACATATTGAATTGTTTATACTTGCAACAAAGTGTTACAAGTTGAGCTCTTTGTGTTAAATGATTTTAGATACGATTATACCACACTACAGTTCATAACTATCTTGAACTCTATTCCTTGAAGATATATTCTAAAGCGTTAATTGAAATATATTCATTGGAATTCACTACGAAACTATGGTACTTGTCTTCTACATCTGTTGTACGCCTAACAAAATAGAACACTGGCTGCGTCTTATTATCTTTCTTCCTCTGCAAAAGCATTAAAAAAATCCAAGGGCTCTAGCGTCGCAGTGTAACTCTGTTGGGTCAGTCGGGTTGTATAAAGCAAGTATAGGGGATTCTAGCAAATTTCTTTTTGTTTTCAAAACATTAATTCTTTACCACCGAACTCAAATTTTCTACCCTTTCTCACCAGATCGTATTGCTATTATTGATTAATCTTAACAAATCGTCGAAAATAAGAGTATAACCCTAGGAAACTCTGTACCTCTTTTGATCCTGACATAAAGATATGTATCGTAGATTTTTAGCGAACTACACTTGACAACATTTCAAGCGCTTATTGTTCATTCTTCACATAATTTTCTTGACATTCCTGCTTTGCACTATTATCATTATCCTTTTCATTTTTAAGAGCATCCTCTCTACGATCATTATTTACGTGTTGATTTTAGCGACCTGTTGGTTGTTTGTGGTATGCTTAGCCGGATAAATGGAAAAATGGAAGTTTGTTTTTTAGATTTTTTTAATTTTAGACCACCGGTAAACGTCTTCAGGGCAACTATATAAATATAAATAACATTTAATTGTGATTATCATAACATTAATCTGACAACAAGAAACACCTACTTATTTTTACACGTCCGTACACTGGTTGTCGATTTGGTTTTCCTATATACATTTTATCACTGTTTTGTTTATTTTGTTCATAAATATAAATAATATTTAATTGTGATTATCATAACATCAATCTTGCTTTTTGTCCTGTTGAATAAACTCCTTAACGTGTTGTTGGGTTTGTGCGCTATTTGTATTTGTTCATGGCAATCCGAGTTTGCTAATCTTTCCGACAGTTGTGGGACATATGTGACGGACATAAAGCGCTTTGTCGTGGTTTCTCTATTTGTTTTCTTATTGTATTGTGTTTTAGTAATGTCCTTATGGTGTGGTTCGGAAAGTCATTTTCCTTTAAAATTCGTCTTAGTTCTTCCTTCGTTTCTTCATGAAAAATTGGGTCCGATATGTTGAGCATCCGTTGTATACAACCTCTTGCCGGATGCATCCGTTGTATACAACCTCTTGCTGTATTCATTATCATTGACTTCGGATGAAGTTGATGATTCGTGCTTATGCTGTTGGTTTTTTGTATAGATTAGTCTAGTATCTGGTGACGCTAGTGATCCCATAAGCATTCCTTTTAGTTGTGTGTATATGTTGTCCTTGTATTTAAAATATCTGTTCTCTTGTATAATAAAACATTTTTCCCTAATAGTGTCAAGTGCCACTTCTATTAGAATACTTCTAAAATGAGACTATGTCAAATCATATGAACTTTCATCGTCGCAAATGCATGTGTCATTAATCCTTGTTTTACATTGGTACCTTCTTTATGAATTTTAGGTAATCCGTAATTCTTTGTGGAATTGATGTGTTTGTTATTAGCTTATTTCGTTCGGTCCTAGAAAAAAATTTATGTTTGTATAATTTTGCACCAATTAAAGTTAAATATGTATTTTATTATCGATTTTTTTGTCATGCTCAGTCTTATCCATTGCAATTGTCTTATTTCCTTTATTTGATGTTAAAATTAATATGACATTATTCTATCTGGGAAATTCCCTTCTTTGTTCCAACGCGATCAAATTTAGCAGACTAATAAATCTTATCTATTTCTATCAAACTACCAAATTTGATTGAAATCGAACATACCAAATATACGTATGAATATATTTTGCTACGCGATGCATAAGGGCAGAATTGGCCGTTGGCTAGTGGCGGCGCTAGAGTGCTCGTGTGTTTGTAGAGTGAACGAGATAGCATATGTTATGAGGCATGTTAAAACAATTTAATAGACATACATTTGGTTTTCGAAATTTTAAATATTTGTTTCACCTGGTGTATGGTTTACCCAAGTCGGCGAGATGACTTACTTTATTTTTATTTTATATAGTTATGTCAGCTGAGTGTTCTTTCTTACATGTTTTGTGGTCTTTTATTAAGGGGTTATATACATATGTTGTGCTCGGCATAAAAATCGATTTTTTTTATTCTTTTATCTTAAAGTACAGTTTCTGAAGAATGTTATCCCGAATTTTTGAAGCGATCCAATCAATAGATCCAAAGTTATATATATATAAAGTTATTATGTTTTTCAAAAAGTGTCGTTGCAGTGACCACAATAACTAGAAATGTTTTCAACTGACTGATCGTAACTGATTTGGTGTGTACTTGAACAAAGCATATTTCCTAATTTTTGTACCACAGAAGAAGACGTTTCCGGCCCCATAAATTACATTAGCATGAGAAGCTGAGCCGATATAGCCATGCCTGTTATTTATAACATAACAACATATATGATTTACAATCTTAATTTTTCGGACTGTAGGCATTTTGCGGGACATTCTAGGGGAAATCGCTGCGCAAAAACGTGTTGCCAACATACCTATCCGTTTCTTAGGCGTTCCTATTGTCTGAGAACTTGACAAAACACGCGGGCAAATCATCGCTGTGACCAAGTTGCAATGTGTAAAGGCAGTGTTGGTCAGGTCTGCCACCCTTTGTTGCTCGTTATTGAATCTGACGCATTCGAATAGGATGAGTCTTGAGTCTTCGACTGTGCTGCTGCCGCAGACCAAGCAAAAGGGTACATGCTCATGCCCAAACCGGTGAATATAGGATCTGAAGCATCGGTGTCCTGATAGCACTTGTGTGAGTTGGAAGGAAACTTGGCCATGTTTTCTCTCCATCCAATCCTTTACGCTTGGGATGAGGAGATGCGTCCACCTTCCGTTGCTAGAGGCATCCCTTTAATGCCCTACTGTATGACGGGACGTGAATAGCTAGAGACCATACTTCCGCTGCATACAGAATTACTGACGTTAGAACGCTCGCTAGCAGCAGCCTTGGTATATACGTGGTACAAGTGTTCCCAGCAAAGACGAGTGTCTATAAACACGCCCAGGTAACGTTTAGCCCGCTTCGAGACGATCACAGATCTCTCTTCTAGTATCCTGGCTAGGATGCAGACCCAGTCCGCTGTATTCAAGGCGTTCTTAACTTCAATTGTGACGACCAGGCAGTATTTTTTAAAGCCGCCCTTCCACCGAGAGCCTTCGATTACATTTGCAGCAATATTTACGACTTTTCTGATTGCATCGACCTCGCCTTCCGAAAGCCGAATTGGTTTTCCGAGAGGCTGTATATATATATATATATATATATATATATATATATATTCGTTATCCACAATCGTTTCCATTATCCCCGACGGAACTACCTTTTAGTAATGCTTCATCTGGGGGAAACTCCACCTACGTCGGGTGGTTCGAACTCGAGAACAACAGAATTGTAGATTTAGTACGTCTCCACTGTGCCACCGACTAGGAGAGAGTTAATACTTGTGTAGCCCCATAATCAACACTGTTGGCTACCGTAGTAGTACAATTAAAAAATAAAAATGGCAATCCTATGAACTAGCTGATCCTACATTTAATAAACCTGGTAAGGATGATATAATAATACCCAAATCTTACAAGTTAAAAAGATTTATAGCCTACTAGGCCAAAATATTCAATTTGGTTATATCGTCTCGGGATGCACCAAATCGAAAAGCAAGAAAGAAATTTTTGGAACCGGGCAGGACACCACTTTGGAGGTAAAGTGAAAAGTATAAATCCTAAAGCCAGTACAAAATAAGAATATTCAGATGGCAATTGTTGAATTAAATAGGCCACATTGTCACAGGCTAGAAGTTTTTTAAAATTTTCCGCCATACTATAAACCATACAGCAAAATTGGTAAGAATAGGAAGTCATAATGCAACTGGTCATGCTTCTTTAACAATAGTGAAATTACTAATGATAATATTAATAACTAACTACAAAAATAAAGTTCAAAACGTCGCATTTGGCGGCCCTTTGCAGAATGTTTAAGATTAAACATCGTGTTCATCTAAATTGGCTTCACCAAATCAACAAACAAATATACAAAAACGAAACAAAAACATGAAACAAAAATAAGTCGTAACGATTCATATATTAAGTATTGCTTACAACCAAAAAAACATGCATCCACACTCTGTTGAAAACACACAAGTAGCCAACGCTGAGCATGAGATATAAATAATTTTCAAACCCCGAAAACGTGGGTCATTAGAATAAGTATTTTTCAGAACAGTTGTCGCCTCCTCGATTCTAAAACTTTTGTAAGTAAAAATTAGTTCATATTTTGAATTCAACGAATGAAGATTAGCTATTTTATAACATCTTTTTATACCATACACCCATAGAGTGAAATGGTATATTAAAGTCGCCAAAATGTATGTAACAGGCAGAAGGAAGCATCTCCGACCCCACAAAGTATATATATTCTTGATCAGGATCAACAACCGAGTCGATCTAGCCATGTCCGTCTGTCCGTCCGTCCGTACGTCCGTCTGTCCGTCCGTCCGTCCGTCCGTCCGTCTGTATGAACACGCAGATCTCGGAGACTATAAAAGCTAGAGCCACCAAATTTGGTATGTAGACTCCTGTAGTATGTACAGTTATCGAGTTTGTTTCAAACTTTTTCCACGCCCCCCTCCCGCACCCGGAATTTACAAAAAACAGATTTTCTTACAAACTATGAAAGCTACCGACATTAAATTTGGTATGTAAGCTACCTTAATGCACACACATATATTGACTATTTAAAAATTTTGCCACGCCCATTTCCGCCCCCGAAAATTAAACAAAACTGATTTTCTCGAAAACTAAAAGCTAAAGTGACCAAATTTAGTATGTATACTGGCTTAGTATGCGCACAGAATATATGTATTTTAATACGTTGCCACGCCCACTTCCGCCTCCGTGTTTGTAGAGTGAACGAGATAGCATATGTTATGAGGCATGTTAAAACAATTTAATAGACATACATTTGGTTTTCGAAATTTTAAATATTTGTTTCACCTGGTGTATGGTATACCCAAGTCGGCGAGATGACTTACTTTATTTTTATTTTATATAGTTATGTCAGCTGAGTGTTCTTTCTTACATGTTTTGTGGTCTTTTATTAAGGGGTTATATACATATGTTGTGCTCGGCATAAAAATCGATTTTTTTTATTCTTTTATCTTAAAGTACAGTTTCTGAAGAATGTTATCCCGAATTTTTGAAGCGATCCAATCAATAGATCCAAAGTTATATATATATAAAGTTATTATGTTTTTCAAAAAGTGTCGTTGCAGTGACCACAATAACTAGAAATGTTTTCAACTGACTGATCGTAACTGATTTGGTGTGTACTTAAACAAAGCATATTTCCTAATTTTTGTACCACAGAAGAAGACGTTTCCGGCCCCATAAATTACATTAGCATGAGAAGATGAGCCGATATAGCCATGCCTGTTATTTATAACATAACAACATATATGATTTACAATCTTAATTTTTCGGACTGTAGGCATTTTGCGGGACATTCTAGGGGAAATCGCTGCGCAAAAACGTGTTGCTAACATACCTATCCGTTTCTTAGGCGTTCCTATTGTCTGAGAACTTGACAAAACACGCAGGCAAATCATCGCTGTGACCAAGTTGTAAGGTGTAAAGGCAGTGTTGGTCAGGTCTGCCACCCTTTGTTGCTCGTTATTGAATCTGACGCATTCGAATAGGATGAGTCTTGAGTCTTCGACTGTGCTGCTGCCGCAGACCAAGCAAAAGGGTACATGCTCATGCCCAAACCGGTGAATATAGGATCTGAAGCATCGGTGTCCTGATAGCACTTGTGTGAGTTGGAAGGAAACTTGGCCATGTTTTCTCTCCATCCAATCTTTTACGCTTGGGATGAGGAGATGCGTCCACCTTCCGTTGCTAGAGGCATCCCTTTAATGCCCCTACTGTATGACGGGACGTGAATAGCTAGAGACCATACTTGCGCTGCATACAGAATTACTGACGTTAGAACGCTCGCTAGCAGCAGCCTTGGTATATACGTGGTACAAGTGTTCCCAGCAAAGACGAGTGTCTATAAACACGCCCAGGTAACGTTTAGCCCGCTTCGAGACGATCACAGATCCCTCTACTAGTATCCTGGCTAGGATGCAGACCCAGTCCGCTGTATTCAAGGCGTTCTTAACTTCAATTGTGACGACCAGGCAGTATTTTTTAGAGCCGCCCTTCCACCGAGAGCCTTCGATTACATTTGCAGCAATATTTACGACTTTTCTGATTGCATCGACCTCGCCTTCCGAAAGCCGAATTGGTTTTCCGAGAGGCTGTATATATATATATATATATATATATGTATATATATATATATATATATATATATTCGTTATCCACAATCGTTTCCATTATCCCCGACGGAACTACCTTTTAGTATTGCTTCATCTGGGGGAAACTCCACCTACGTCGGGTGGTTCGAACTCGAGAACAACAGAATTGTAGATTTAGTACGTCTCCACTGTGCCACCGACTAGGAGAGAGTTAATACTTGTGTAGCCCCATAATCAACACTGTTGGCTACCGCAGTAGTACAATTAAAAAATAAAAATGGCAATCCGACGAACTAGCTGATCCTACATTTAATAAACCTGGTAAGGATGATATAATAATACCCAAATCTTACAAGTTAAAAAGATTTATAGCCTACTAGGCCAAAATATTCAATTTGGTTATATCGTCTCGGGATGCACCAAATCGAAAAGCAAGAAAGAAATTTTTGGAACCGGGCAGGACACCACTTTGGAGGTAAAGTGAAAACTGGGGAAGAAAAAGTATAAATCCTACAGCCAGTACAAAATAAGAATATTCAGATGGCAATTGTTGAATTAAATAGGCCACATTGTCACAGGCTAGAAGTTTTTTAAAATTTTCCGCCGTACTATAAACCATACAGCAGAATTGGTAAGAATAGGAAGTCATAATGCAACTGGTCATGCTTCTTTAACAATAGTGAAATTACTAATGATAATATTAATAACTAACTACAAAAATAAAGTTCAAAACGTCGCATTTGGCGGCCCTTTGCAGAATGTTTAAGATTAAACATCGTGTTCATCTAAATTGGCTTCACCAAATCAACAAACAAATATACAAAAACGAAACAAAAACATGAAACAAAAATAAGTCGTAACGATTCATATATTAAGTATTGCTTACAACCAAAAAAACATGCATCCACAGTCTGTTGAAAACACACAAGTAGCCAACGCTGAGCATGAGATATAAATAATTTTCAAACCCCGAAAACGTGGGTCATTAGAATAAGTATTTTTAAGAACAGTTGTCGCCTCCTCGATTCTAAAGCTTTTGTAAGTAAAAATTAGTTCATATTTTGAATTTAACGAATGAAGATTAGCTATTTTATAACATCTTTTTATACCATACACCCATAGGGTGAAATGGTATATTAAAGTCGCCAAAATGTATGTAACAGGCAGAAGGAAGCATCTCCGACCCCACAAAGTATATATATTCTTGATCAGGATCAACAACCGAGTCGATCTAGCCATGTCCGTCTGTCCGTCCGTCCGTCCGTCCGTCTGTCCGTCCGTCCGTCTGTCCGTCCGTCCGTCCGTCCGTCCGTCTGTATGAACACGCAGATCTCGGAGACTATAAAAGCTAGAGCCACCAAATTTGGTATGTAGACTCCTGTAGTATGTACAGTTATCGAGTTTGTTTCAAACTTTTTCCACGCCCCCCTCCCGCACCCGGAATTTACAAAAAACAGATTTTCTTACAAACTATGAAAGCTACCGACATTAAATTTGGTATGTAAGCTACCTTAATGCACACACATATATTGACTATTTAAAAATTTTGCCACGCCCATTTCCGCCCCCGAAAATTAAACAAAACTGATTTTCTCGAAAACTAAAAGCTAAAGTGACCAAATTTAGTATGTATACTGGCTTAGTATGCGCACAGAATATATGTATTTTAATACGTTCCCACGCCCACTTCCGCCTCCATTATTTAGAAAAAACCGATTGTCTCTTGCAATTTTTTGACCATCGAGATCAAATTTGGCAGACTAATTAATCTTATCTATTTCTATCAAACTACCAAATTTGACTAAAATCGGACTAGAAACATGCAAAATATATGTATGAACGTAAATACGTAAATGCGCTACGCGATCCATAATGGCAGAATTGGCCTTTGGCTAGTGGCGGCGCTAGAGTGCTCGTGTGTTTGTAGAGTAAAAGATAGCATATGGTATGAGGCATGTTAAAACAATTTAATAGACATACATTTGGTTTTCGAAATTTTAAATATTTGTTTCACCTGGTGTATGGTATACCCAAGTCGGCGAGATGACTTACTTTATTTTTATTTTATATAGTTATGTCAGCTGAGTGTTCTTTCTTACATGTTTTGTGGTCTTTTATTAAGCGGTTATATACATATGTTGTGCTTGGTATAAAAATCGATTTTTTTTATTTTTTTATCTTAAAGTACAGTTTTTGAAGAATGTTATCCCGAATTTTTGAAGCGATCCAATCAATAGATCCAAAGTTATATATATATAAAGTTATTATGTTTTTCAAAAAGTGTCGTTGCAGTGACAATAACTAGAAATGTTTTCAACTGACTGATCGTACCTGATTTACATGATTTATGATTTACAATCTTAATTTTTCGGACTGTAGGCATTTTGCGGGACATTCTAGGGGAAATCGCTTCGCAAAAACGTGTTGCTAACACACCTATCCGTTTCTTAAACACGCCGGCAAATCATCGCTGTGACCACGTTGTAAGGTGTAAGGGCAGTGTTGGTCAGGTCTGCCACCCTTTGTCGCTCCTGTACGCTACTGTATGACGGGACGTGAATAGCTAGAGACCATACTTGCGCTGCATACAGAATTACTGACGTTAGAACACTCGCTAGCAGCAGCCTTGGTATATACGTGGTCCAAGTGTTCCCAGCATAGACGAGTGTCTATAAACACGCCCAGGTAACGTTTAGCCCGCTTCGAGACGATCACAGATCCCTCTACTAGTATCCTGGCTAGGATGCAGACCCAGTCCGCTGTATTCAAGGCGTTCTTAACTTCAATTGTGACGACCAGGCAGTATTTTTTAGAGCCGCCCTTCCACCGAGAGCCTGCGATTACATTTGCAGCAATATTTACGACTTTTCTGATTGCATCGACCTCGCCTTCCGAAAGCCGAATTGGTTTTCCGAGAGGCTGTAGCTCCTGCTGATCCAGTCGTTTAGCCTCTCGTTGATTATTCCTTCCAGTACTTTGCCGACTGTGTCTATTAGGCATATCGGACTGTAGGAGGATGCTGCCTCAGGTGGCATTGGTAACAATATCAGCTTTTTAATCTTGCACTGCGATGGAAAAACTCCCTTCAATAAGCATTTGTTGAATGTTGCGACAAATGCTTCTGGGCGTAGCTTCATAGCCAGTGTAGAGGCGCGATTCGGGAATAAATCCGGGCCTGGGGCCTTACCGGGCCTGTTCAATTTGGCTGCGACTAAGATTTCCTCTGTGGAGATTGCTTCGATGGTAGGAAAACTTGCAGGTGCGTTTGGGCCATGCGCTGAAAGGTTCGATCGGCTTGGAAAGAGAGCGTCGACTATTTTTCTGAGGTCTGCAGTACCTGTTGGCGCGGATTGCCGGGTTGGATGGATTCGCTTCACTACTATGTTATAGGCCTTACCCCAAGTGTCGTGCATAGCTTTATAAAAACCTTGGCTGCCAGGATGGCCTTTTTAGGGATTTTCTTGCTTGGCTAAAAGTGGAGTGCATCTGTGGCCAATTTGCATCCAGTCGCTTCCTTGCCATTTGGTAACGCCTTCTTTCGATTAGGCAAGCCCTCCGTGGATCTCTAATTTAGTCGTTCCACCGGAAGACTGGTTGGTGATGTTTATTGTAGGGTCTGGAGCGGGCCATACTCGCATCGCAGACTGATGCCAGCATGCCACATAGCTGGTCTGCCATGCCTTGAGCACAACCCGCAATCAGAGTCGCGACGTAAATCGCAGCCGAAAATGCTTGGGTGTTATGCCTATCAGCTTTGAATGCCGGGTATGCCTCTGTCGTGGATGAGCTGCCTGTCGGAGGGGAAAAAAATGGCCTCATGGTTGCTGGCTGTGTAGTCGCCAAGCTGCTGCTGACAAAAGTTAGGTCGATTATTGATTCTTTGCGTGCGAGGTTAAAAATAAAATCCTATGAAGTGTAGTATATCCATACTGTTGCCGAAATTCGGGCCTGCGAATAAACTTCGTACCACTGTAACACAAAACGGAACTCTGTCCGAACAAACAGAATGACGCTCTTTAAAAACTTTAAAACTCTCTCTCTCTCATTCTACTCTTGCGGTACTTTATTATACATAAGTAGACACATAAGCGCGAAAATACGCAGCTGCATTGATCTAAGTACATACATAAGAACCGCGTGTTCAGTTGTTTTTTCGTAGCCAAGAGGCCAAGACTAGAGTAAGTGGAATGAGATTGTTTAATTATTAGTTATAAGAAATTTGTAAAATAACCTGAAATTACTTGCAGAATTAAAAAGCTTACGCTGACCTAACTTGAGGATTAAATGGATTAAATTTATTTCAAAGGCACAAAGAGGGACTAATACAAATCCCAAGGAAAGAACAAATTTTAATTTTACCACGCGTAAAATTACGTACATATAGACATGGCAATGACTGGAAACTGTGGTCTGTGCCAGGAGCCGGCCAACCAGGAAATGCTCACATGCTCCAGGTGTGCATCTCAATTCCACTGCACCTGCTGCGGAGCGAAAAACAGTGCCACCTCGAGTTCCTGGATGTGCGAGACATGTCGCCACGTGTGTGATGAAGGTTAACATAACCTCGAAACTGAATCCCATTTCAAGGTTAACCACCCAGGCAACAAAGATCAACACGTGGAAGATGAAGCAATGTCGAAAGGGAATATCTGCGCCGTAAGTACGCCCTACTCAACCCGAGAGTACAGTCAAACGGAGAAGCGAAGGATCATCCACAACATGCTGCTGGAATACATCGATACATAATGATGACGAATGATAGTGCAACCAATACTCCACAGGCGACGAGTACCAGAGCGCAGAGCATGCCGTGCAAAACCAACGGCATAACACCACAACAAGTAGCTGCTCGACAATCAATGCCGAGGGAATTACCAGTTTTCAAAGGAGATCCAAGAGAATGGCCACTTTTCATAAGCACCTATGAAACTAGCACCCGGATCGGTGGATACAGCAACGAGGAGAACGCTATGCGTCTGCAGAGATGTCTGAAAGGTAGGGCCCTTGAAGCCGTGCGAGACAGCCTACTGTTCCCAGAAATGCTGCCGAGCGTTATAAGTACTTTGAGAATGTACTTTGGACGCCCGGAACACATAATAAAACTGTTAATGGAGAATGTGCGAAATTTGCCTCCTCCAAAGGGCAAGCTAGAACCGCTGATCGAGTTTGCATTTGCGGTGAAAAATATGTGCGCTACCATTAGGGCAAGCAAGCTAGATGCGCACCTGAACAACCCTACGTTGAGCGACAAGAAGAGAACCAACAGAGGAGTGATGCATACACATACCGCAGCGCCTACAGATAGCCCTAAAAACACAGTCTGTGCGATATGCAAAGGACACCACAAACCAGTGTCTTGCGAAAAGTTGTTGCGGATGTCAGTCGAAGCCAGGTGGAACGCGATAAATAACCATCACCTATGTGCTCAGTGCCTCAAAAACCACAAGGGATCCTGCTGGAGTCGCGTAGCTTGCGACATAAATGGCTGCAAAGCAAAACATCACCGTCTCCTTCATAAGGACGTGACGGAAAGCGTTCTGCACAATCATCGTGGGTCACTAACCAACCAGCCGGAATGCTATGTTCGAATCGTTCCAGTCACTTTGCACTCCAATTCGAAATCCGTCGATATCTACGCATTTATGGATGACGGATCGACTCTAACACTTGTAGAAGAAAAATTGACTGATGCGCTCGAAGTGAAAGGTTTCGCCAATCCACTATGCATTAGATGGACCGGCGATGTTAGTCGGCAGGAGCCGGAATCCAAGCAGCTGAACTTGGAAATCTCAAAACAAGGACTGGGCAATAAATTGTTTAAAGTAAATGAAGTCTGTACGGTTAAGTCCATTGGTCTTTCAGCCGAGACGATGATAGCAGATAGGATAAAACAGAGATATCCGCATTTAAAAAACCTGCCTATCCCGAGCTTCATTAACGCAATGCCTCAAATGATAATCGGCAGTAATAATCCGAATCTCATAGCTTCGCTAAAGGTGCGCGAAGGAAAATGGCAGCAACCAATAGCTGCAAAAACGAGACTAGGATGGACTATATATGGCGGGATCGGGACGATCTGGGGGAGGACTCAACCTGCATCGCTGTCAATGCGATCTGGATTTGCATGAGATGGTTAAAAAACATTTGCTAACGGAGGAAAAATCACCGCCGATATTTACCAAGTCCCCTGATGAAGAGCGATCTCTACAGATTCTGGAGGACACTGTTAGTTAGAGCTCGCGGACGTACACCACGGGATTGCTTTGGAAAGATGGCCCCCGTGTATTTCCAAATAGCCTGCCGGTAGCAAAACGACGACTCTTATGCATGCAAAAGAAAATGGCAGCAGACCCTCCTTTTGCGAATGAGCTACATAATCAAATACAAAACTTGATAGCCAAAGGCTATGCCAGAAAGTTGCCAGAGGAAGAAATCAGGGAGAAACCCGAAAACGCATGGTACTTACCCATTTTTACTGTACGAAATCCACATAAACCTGACAGGGTCAGATTGTTGTGGGACGCGGCAGCTCAATCATCAGGAGTAGCCCTAAATGACTTTCTTTTAAAGGGGCCCGATTTGCTCGTGCCCTTGCTGCAGATTATGTACAACTTTAGGATCAGAGCAATCGGCGTAAGCGGTGACATCGCCGAAATGTTCCATCGAATAGCAGTACGAGAAGAAGACGCTAAAGCACAACGATTCCTATGGCTAAATCAGACAACCGGAGTCGTAGAAACTTTCCAATTAAATGTGTTGACATTTGGAGCCACGTGCTCACCCTGTATAGCGCACTATGTGCGCGACTTGAACGCTAAGAAACACGCGGACGAGTTTCCTGCGGCAGCTAAAGCTATTCAGTCAAGTCACTATGTAGACGACTACATCGATTCATGCCATTCAGAAGAAGAAGCCATTACATTAGCGAAGGAAGTTAGAGAAGTCCACGCACGCGGGGGCTTCCATATGCGCAAGTGGTGTTCGAACTCCAAACGGGTACTCGCTGCACTTTGCGACACAACAACCTACGACGAAAAACAGTTCTTTAACAGTGAAGAGATACACTCTTATGAGAAAATATTGGGCATGCGGTGGAGCCCACATCAAGATGCCTTCACCTATGCACTAAAGTTTGTACGCCTGAAGCGCAACATAATAGCGACAAAAGTCGCACCAACCAAAAGGGAAATTTTATAAGTTTTGATGTCAGTTTTTGACCCCATGGGTTTTGTATCCTGTATAATGATGTATCTCAAAATACTGCTTCAACAAGTTTGGCGATCGAAGATTGATTGGGATGAGGAAATACCACCCAATCTGCAGGATATGTGGCAATCATGGCTGTCCTTCTTACCCTTGATAGAGAACGTGCGAATTCCGAGATGCTATTTTAAAAATTGGCATGCAAAAGACTGCCGAGTTCAAATTCACGTATTCGTGGATGCGGGAGAAGACGCCTACTCTGCCGTTGCGTATTTCCATATCGAACACAATAACCAAATACTTTTGAGTCTCGTTTCAGCCAAATCCAAGGTAGCTCCGTTGCAGCCGCTTTCGATACCCCGCTTGGAGCTACAGGCAGCAGTAACTGGAGCGCGACTGATGAAAAATATAATAGCACAACATGAAATCGACTTTGAGGAATGTTACTTATGGACCGACTCGAAAACGGTTCTAGCGTGGCTCATTGGAGATCCACGACGATATCAACAATATGTAATGTTTAGGATAGCCGAGATATGTGAGCTCACAGATGCCAGAAACTGGAGATGGGTACCAAGCAAACTAAATGTTGCGGACATCGCCACCAAACGACAACATAGGCTTGAAACATATACGCAATGGTTCGAAGGACCCAAATTCCTAAAACTACCGCCGGCTGATTGGCCGACGGAAACTACCAATGAAAGGACAGCCACTGAGGAACTGCGTCCTCGTTTCCTTCACATGCGAAGGGAATCAGTAAGAATCAATTACGAGTACTTTTCAAAATGGAATCGATTGACTAGGGCAATTGCATGTTGGCTTGCCTATAAGAGGAAATTGATCAAGAAAATACGTATATCAAATGAAAATACAAACCGACCGGCATCCCAAATTAATGAAGCCAGAATGCTTCTTTACCGCAACATACAACAAGAATGTTACAACGAAGAGTACACAGCCATCGAAAACGGCCACCACGTTTGCCGGAGCAGTCCACTATGGAGGTTACAACTCTTTCTAAATGACCATGGGGTATTGTGTGTACGCGATAGAGCCAGTCGCTTCGATGGCATCCCTGAAGGACGAATCGCTCTACACACCCAACACTGGGTTACAAAGCTGATAGTCCGGCACTACCATGAAAAATATTATCACATGAATCATGAGACAACAGTAAATGAGGTGAGGCAAAAATATTTTGTTCCAAAACTAAGACCTCTCCTTAAAGGGATTCGTCGAAATTGCCAACAATGTAAGCTGAGTAGTGCTCGACCCATGGCACCCTTAATGGCGCCCCTACCGAGGGCTAGACTGGGTGCATTCAAGCCAGCGTTTACGTATGTAGGAGTTGATTATTTTGGGCCACTAACAGTTATCGATGGAAGAAAGTCGTTGAAAGGGTGGGGCATGCTGATAACCTGCCTCACAATGCGAGCAATAAGCATTGAGATCGTGCATAGTCTAACCACAAACTCATGCCTAATGGGCTTAAGACGCCATATATCGCGCCGAGGCATACCAAAGGAAATATATAGCGATAACGGGACTAATTTTCGAGGGACCGATGCCTTTCTTAGAGACAAACTTCAACTGGAAGATGCAAAAATGCACCGAGAATTGTCGCAGCAGGAAATATCGTGGTACTTCAACCCACCGTCAGCTCCTCACATGGGAGGAGCCTGGGAGCGCTTAGTGCGTTCCGTTAAAACCGTGTTATACCGTATAACACCAAATCAAAAATTCTCAGATGAAATTCTTCTTACCGCAATGGCAGAGGTGGAAATGACGGTCAACTCCAGGCCCCTGACATACGTGTCCCTGGACGACGAAGACCAAGAAGCTCTTACGCCAAATCACCTGTTGCTTGGCTCATCAAACGGAGAAAAACCGATTTGCGATCCGGAACAAATCGACTATAAATGGTCGCTCCGCCAGAGTGAGATGTTCGCCAACCTATTTTGGAAACACTGGGTCAAAGAGATGCTACCAAACATAACACGAATGTCCAAGTGGCATAAAAAAGTAAAGCCAATTGGTGTAGGCGATATTGTACTTATAGTGGACGAAAATCAGCGTCGTAATACCTGGACAAAGGGTCGAGTGGTCGAAGTGACCACCGCAGAAGATGGTCAAGTCCGGCAGGCGAAGGTACAGACACAACTAGGTGTCCTCTCCAGACCAGCAGTAAAGTTAGCAGTCCTCGATGTCGGGAAAAATGAAGCAAGCTCCAGTGGCTCGCTTGCTGGGAGGGGAATGTTGCCGAAATTCGGGCCTGCGAATAAACTTCGTACCACTGTAACACAAAACGGAACTCTGTCCGAACAAACAGAATGACGCTCTTTAAAAACTTTAAAACTCTCTCTCTCTCATTCTACTCTTGCGGTACTTTATTATACATAAGTAGACACATAAGCGCGAAAATACGCAGCTGCATTGATCTAAGTACATACATAAGAACCGCGTGTTCAGTTGTTTTTTCGTAGCCAAGAGGCCAAGACTAGAGTAAGTGGAATGAGATTGTATAATTATTAGTTATAAGAAATTTGTAAAATAACCTGAAATTACTTGCAGAATTAAAAAGCTTACGCTGACCTAACTTGAGGATTAAATGGATTAAATTTATTTCAAAGGCACTGGCGGAGCTAGATTAACTAGTCGAACGAGCAACACATACCATAAATCAATCAATACAAAGAGCATTTTGTTGCAAGCATAAACAATTAAATATGTACGCAATCAAACATAAGTGTGCACTTGAATATGTATATGTGTATAACTAAGTATGTTCATATATGTATGTACAATGCAACATAAGCTAGATCCAGGCCAGCGTGTGAACGCTGACCAAGCACTTTGATGCAAGCGTTGCAAATAATATGTATGTATGTACTGACACTCTCCGTCTCTTTTGTAACTGTCGCCTAAGTCGCAGCATAAGAATATATATGTAACAATAGGTTAAGCAAAAGAATATTTTTGGAATAAAAATCGATCTGAATATTACCACTAACCAACACTGACGTGTTCGTTTTTAAATAATTCAATCTAAGTGGAACCCGGTCATTACATTGCGACCGTGACAATAGGTCAAAAATAGATCTTAGGACATCGGTGTGAAGAAGAAAAATATATAAAATAAAAATGAATTGAATTTAAACCGGCTCGAGGTCAATCTTACAAAAGAAGATTATTTCAAAGGTAACACACAAAAAGGTGAGCAGGTTGTCTGTATAGCTATTTCAAGAACTACCAAGTTCTATCATCAGCAGACTTTGCTAAAGAACTCCAGAATTGCAATAGCCATACCATGTCTTCAACGCTAAAACTAGTTGGGAATTACATTGCCAACTAAATGAAGCGAAAAAAGCTGGCGAAGCCTACAATACCGAAGACCACCTTTTGTGCATTACCCTTAGGCGCTATGAAATATTAGTGTAAGAGCTTCGCCCTTAACAAACTAAATTCAACACCTGTTTCTTTTATACACGGTATATTGTACCATATAGAAAAAGGGGTTTTTTTTGGAATAAAATTCCAAAAATAACGGCGTGCCTTCCGTTAGTGTTATCTGGTTAGAGATTGCGACCTATTGAAATTTAAATTGAATTTAAACCGGCTCGAGGTCAATCTTACAAAAGAAGATTATTTCAAAGGTAACACACAAAAAGGTGAGCAGGTTGTCTGTATAGCTATTTCAAGAACTACCAAGTTCTATCATCAGCAGACTTTGCTAAAGAACTCCAGAATTGCAATAGCCATACCATGTCTTCAACGCTAAAACTAGTTGGGAATTACATTGCCAACTAAATGAAGCGAAAAAAGCTGGCGAAGCCTACAATACCGAAGACCACCTTTTGTGCATTACCCTTAGGCGCTATGAAATATTAGTGTAAGAGCTTCGCCCTTAACAAACTAAATTCAAGACCTGTTTCTTTTTATACACGGTATATTGTACCATATAGAAAAAGGGGTTTTTTTTTGGAATAAAATTCCAAAAATAACGGCGTGCCTTCCGTTAGTGTTATCTGGTTAGAGATTGCGACCTATTGAAATTTAAATTGAATTTAAACCGGCTCGAGGTCAATCTTACAAAAGAAGATTATTTCAAAGGTAACACACAAAAAGGTGAGCAGGTTGTCTGTATAGCTATTTCAAGAACTACCAAGTTCTATCATCAGCAGACTTTGCTAAAGAACTCCAGAATTGCAATAGCCATACCATGTCTTCAACGCTAAAACTAGTTGGGAATTACATTGCCAACTAAATGAAGCGAAAAAAGCTGGCGAAGCCTACAATACCGAAGACCACCTTTTGTGCATTACCCTTAGGCGCTATGAAATATTAGTGTAAGAGCTTCGCCCTTAACAAACTAAATTCAAGACCTGTTTCTTTTTATACACGGTATATTGTACCATATAGAAAAAGGGGTTTTTTTTTTGGAATAAAATTCCAAAAATAACGGCGTGCCTTCCGTTAGTGTTATCTGGTTAGAGATTGCGACCTATTGAAATTTAAATTGAATTTAAACCGGCTCGAGGTCAATCTTACAAAAGAAGATTATTTCAAAGGTAACACACAAAAAGGTGAGCAGGTTGTCTGTATAGCTATTTCAAGAACTACCAAGTTCTATCATCAGCAGACTTTGCTAAAGAACTCCAGAATTGCAATAGCCATACCATGTCTTCAACGCTAAAACTAGTTGGGAATTACATTGCCAACTAAATGAAGCGAAAAAAGCTGGCGAAGCCTACAATACCGAAGACCACCTTTTGTGCATTACCCTTAGGCGCTATGAAATATTAGTGTAAGAGCTTCGCCCTTAACAAACTAAATTCAAGACCTGTTTCTTTTTATACACGGTATATTGTACCATATAGAAAAAGGGTTTTTTTTTTGGAATAAAATTCCAAAAATAACGGCGTGCCTTCCGTTAGTGTTATCTGGTTAGAGATTGCGACCTATTGAAATTTAAATTGAATTTAAACCGGCTCGAGGTCAATCTTACAAAAGAAGATTATTTCAAAGGTAACACACAAAAAGGTGAGCAGGTTGTCTGTATAGCTATTTCAAGAACTACCAAGTTCTATCATCAGCAGACTTTGCTAAAGAACTCCAGAATTGCAATAGCCATACCATGTCTTCAACGCTAAAACTAGTTGGGAATTACATTGCCAACTAAATGAAGCGAAAAAAGCTGGCGAAGCCTACAATACCGAAGACCACCTTTTGTGCATTACCCTTAGGCGCTATGAAATATTAGTGTAAGAGCTTCGCCCTTAACAAACTAAATTCAAGACCTGTTTCTTTTTATACACGGTATATTGTACCATATAGAAAAAGGGTTTTTTTTTTTGGAATAAAATTCCAAAAATAACGGCGTGCCTTCCGTTAGTGTTATCTGGTTAGAGATTGCGACCTATTGAAATTTAAATTGAATTTAAACCGGCTCGAGGTCAATCTTACAAAAGAAGATTATTTCAAAGGTAACACACAAAAAGGTGAGCAGGTTGTCTGTATAGCTATTTCAAGAACTACCAAGTTCTATCATCAGCAGACTTTGCTAAAGAACTCCAGAATTGCAATAGCCATACCATGTCTTCAACGCTAAAACTAGTTGGGAATTACATTGCCAACTAAATGAAGCGAAAAAAGCTGGCGAAGCCTACAATACCGAAGACCACCTTTTGTGCATTACCCTTAGGCGCTATGAAATATTAGTGTAAGAGCTTCGCCCTTAACAAACTAAATTCAAGACCTGTTTCTTTTTATACACGGTATATTGTACCATATAGAAAAAGGGTTTTTTTTTTTGGAATAAAATTCCAAAAATAACGGCGTGCCTTCCGTTAGTGTTATCTGGTTAGAGATTGCGACCTATTGAAATTTAAATTGAATTTAAACCGGCTCGAGGTCAATCTTACAAAAGAAGATTATTTCAAAGGTAACACACAAAAAGGTGAGCAGGTTGTCTGTATAGCTATTTCAAGAACTACCAAGTTCTATCATCAGCAGACTTTGCTAAAGAACTCCAGAATTGCAATAGCCATACCATGTCTTCAACGCTAAAACTAGTTGGGAATTACATTGCCAACTAAATGAAGCGAAAAAAGCTGGCGAAGCCTACAATACCGAAGACCACCTTTTGTGCATTACCCTTAGGCGCTATGAAATATTAGTGTAAGAGCTTCGCCCTTAACAAACTAAATTCAAGACCTGTTTCTTTTTATACACGGTATATTGTACCATATAGAAAAAGGGTTTTTTTTTTTGGAATAAAATTCCAAAAATAACGGCGTGCCTTCCGTTAGTGTTATCTGGTTAGAGATTGCGACCTATTGAAATTTAAATTGAATTTAAACCGGCTCAAGGTCAATCTTACAAAAGAAGATTATTTCAAAGGTAACACACAAAAAGGTGAGCAGGTTCTTGAAATAGCTATACAGACAACCTGCTCACCTTTTTGTGTGTTACAAAATCAATCTTACAAAAGAAGATTATTTCAAAGGTAACACACAAAAAGGTGAGCAGGTTCTTGAAATAGCTATACAGACAACCTGCTCACCTTTTTGTGTGTTACCTTTGAAATAATCTTCTTTTGTAAGATTGACCTCGAGCCGGTTTAAATTCAATTTAAATTTCAATAGGTCGCAATCTCTAACCAGATAACACTAACGGAAGGCACGCCGTTATTTTTGGAATTTTATTCCAAAAAAAACCCCTTTTTCTATATGGTACAATATACCGTGTATAAAAAGAAACAGGTCTTGAATTTAGTTTGTTAAGGGCGAAGCTCTTACACTAATATTTCATAGCGCCTAAGGGTAATGCACAAAAGGTGGTCTTCGGTATTGTAGGCTTCGCCAGCTTTTTTCGCTTCATTTAGTTGGCAATGTAATTCCCAACTAGTTTTAGCGTTGAAGACATGGTATGGCTATTGCAATTCTGGAGTTCTTTAGCAAAGTCTGCTGATGATAGAACTTGGTAGTTCTTGAAATAGCTATACAGACAACCTGCTCACCTTTTTGTGTGTTACCTTTGAAATAATCTTCTTTTGTAAGATTGACCTCGAGCCGGTTTAAATTCAATTTAAATTTCAATAGGTCGCAATCTCTAACCAGATAACACTAACGGAAGGCACGCCGTTATTTTTGGAATTTTATTCCAAAAAAAAAACCCTTTTTCTATATGGTACAATATACCGTGTATAAAAAGAAACAGGTCTTGAATTTAGTTTGTTAAGGGCGAAGCTCTTACACTAATATTTCATAGCGCCTAAGGGTAATGCACAAAAGGTGGTCTTCGGTATTGTAGGCTTCGCCAGCTTTTTTCGCTTCATTTAGTTGGCAATGTAATTCCCAACTAGTTTTAGCGTTGAAGACATGGTATGGCTATTGCAATTCTGGAGTTCTTTAGCAAAGTCTGCTGATGATAGAACTTGGTAGTTCTTGAAATAGCTATACAGACAACCTGCTCACCTTTTTGTGTGTTACCTTTGAAATAATCTTCTTTTGTAAGATTGACCTCGAGCCGGTTTAAATTCAATTTAAATTTCAATAGGTCGCAATCTCTAACCAGATAACACTAACGGAAGGCACGCCGTTATTTTTGGAATTTTATTCCAAAAAAAAAACCCTTTTTCTATATGGTACAATATACCGTGTATAAAAAGAAACAGGTCTTGAATTTAGTTTGTTAAGGGCGAAGCTCTTACACTAATATTTCATAGCGCCTAAGGGTAATGCACAAAAGGTGGTCTTCGGTATTGTAGGCTTCGCCAGCTTTTTTCGCTTCATTTAGTTGGCAATGTAATTCCCAACTAGTTTTAGCGTTGAAGACATGGTATGGCTATAGCAATTCTGGAGTTCTTTAGCAAAGTCTGCTGATGATAGAACTTGGTAGTTCTTGAAATAGCTATACAGACAACCTGCTCACCTTTTTGTGTGTTACCTTTGAAATAATCTTCTTTTGTAAGATTGACCTCGAGCCGGTTTAAATTCAATTTAAATTTCAATAGGTCGCAATCTCTAACCAGATAACACTAACGGAAGGCACGCCGTTATTTTTGGAATTTTATTCCAAAAAAAAAACCCTTTTTCTATATGGTACAATATACCGTGTATAAAAAGAAACAGGTCTTGAATTTAGTTTGTTAAGGGCGAAGCTCTTACACTAATATTTCATAGCGCCTAAGGGTAATGCACAAAAGGTGGTCTTCGGTATTGTAGGCTTCGCCAGCTTTTTTCGCTTCATTTAGTTGGCAATGTAATTCCCAACTAGTTTTAGCGTTGAAGACATGGTATGGCTATTGCAATTCTGGAGTTCTTTAGCAAAGTCTGCTGATGATAGAACTTGGTAGTTCTTGAAATAGCTATACAGACAACCTGCTCACCTTTTTGTGTGTTACCTTTGAAATAATCTTCTTTTGTAAGATTGACCTCGAGCCGGTTTAAATTCAATTTAAATTTCAATTTTTCGCAATCTCTAAATAAAATAAAAATGGCAACGATGGATAGCTACTTTCAAAGAGTTAGCAGACGAAGCCCGAGCATAAGAAACGATATAATTGAGGTGTTTCGTAGTGAGCAAAGCCACTCCTCTCAAAGCTCGCTAACTCTAGTGCAAATAAGAAGTGCATACTCCGATCTAGCTGGAGAAGAATTCCCTGTAAGAGGAGACACAAGAGTAGAAATATGCCTCTTCATAAATGTACCAAATGTATACTGCTACACAAACACAGCTGGTACATTCCATTTTTATCTAATGGACTGAAAAAAAAAATAATAATTTTTCTTCAAACAAACATAATCAAAAAAAAACCAGAGGGCCGGGGCTAACTTCGACCGCGTGGAAAAACGTTCAAGCTAAAAAGGCTAATGTTTGCGAAAGAACGGCCTACAATCTTAGCATAGGAAAAAACTAAGATATTGATCAAAGTCACTGTTTTCCACCGATCGTTCCTATGGGAGCTATATGATATAGTCAAATCCGATCTTTATCAAATTCGGCACAGTCATTAACAGATATATTAAACTAACAAATGTCTAATTTGAAAGCAATCGCGTCAAAAGTAACGAAGTTATTGACAAAAGTCACTGTTTTCAACCGATCGTTCCTATTGGAGCTATATGATATAGTCACCCGATCTTGATTAATAAACTCTCTAATATTAAATTTTACGACAATAGCTAAAAAAGTAACGAAGTTATTGAGAAAAGTCACTGTTCTTGACTTTGGCATTTGTATGGGAGCTATATGATATAGTGATCCGATCCGGGTGAATCCAAGATATACAACGCCGGCAGTATATACAAGCCTACATGCAAAATTTCAGCTCTGTAGCTTTAACGGTCTAGGAGGAGTTTGCGTTGATCCAGACGGATGGACAGACGGACACACGGACGGACGGACGGACGGACATGGCTATTTGAACTCGTCTCGTCGTGCTGATCAAGAATATATATACTTTATATGGTCGAAAATGCTTCCTTCTATGCGTTGCACACTTCTGACCAAAATTAATATACCCTTTTTGCAAGGGTATAAAAAAATAAAATAAAAGAAAACCACACACAAAAAAAAAAAAAACACCAAAAAAGGACGTGCTGATGACTAGCACCGAACCGTCACATCCGGAGGACTTGGATTTCCTGACGGCTGTACCTACCGTACAAAGGAACGCACCTCTCCTCGAAGAGGTATTAGAGGCATAAGATTTAATCAAAACATTGTTCAAGCTGTAAGCCTACGCATGTATACTCTTCTATCTTTCCACGTCTCTGGCTCACTGTGCAAGACACAGTTGAGAGAAAAAACAGAATTTTACCCGCCTGGGTACATAACCTATTCGACCATGGAGACAATTGATCTGTAAATCAGTAAGAAAAGTGTAAATTCCTTTCAAAAAAAAAAAAACCTATTAGTTGGATGATAAATAAAAAAAGCTAGAATATATGCGCAAGAATTAAATAAATCTTGTAAATGCCTCTCACAGAATACAGAAACATCCAAAGAACAGTAGAAAAACACTCAAAAATAATAATAGAAAGCCTAGAAAATATTAGAGAAGTATTATATACTTCTGACCAAAATTAATATACCCTTTTTGCAAGGGTATAATAATGGACTTTGTCGTTCTGCTTAATGAAAAATGGATAAATGAAAACTATTTGCTCTTTTCGCCCATGTTGGCGAAATATATTAATTTTGGTCAAAAGTGTGCAACGCATAGAAGGAAGCATTTCCGACCATATAAAGTATATATATTCTTGATCAGCACGACGAAACGAGTTCAAATCGCCATGTCCGTCCGTCTGGATCAACGCAAACTCCTCCTAGACCGAAAGAGCTACAGAGCTGAAATATTGCATGTAGGCTTGTATATACTGCAGGCGTTGTATATCTCGAATTCAGCCGGATCGGATCACTATATCATATAGCTCCCATACAAATGGCAAAGTCACGAACAGTGACTTTTCTTAATAACTTCGTTATTTTCTGAGCTATTGTCATGAAATTTAATATTGGTCAGTTAATTACACTTAAAAACGACTGTGCCAAATTTAATCAAGATCGGGTGACTATATTATATAGCTCCCATAGGAACGATCTTTCGAAAACAGTGACTTTTGTCAATAACTTCGTTACTTTTGACGCGATTGCTTTCAAATTAGACATTTGTTAGATTAATATATCTGTTAATGACTGTGCCAAATTTGATAAGGATCCGGTAGCTATATCATATATAGTTGAAAACAGTGACTTTGATCAATATCTTCGTTATTTCCTATGCTAAGATTGTAGGCCGTTCTTTCGGACACATTAGCCCTTTTAGCTTAAACTTTTTTCCACTTTGATGGCTATAGGTAAGGAAAAAGTTACCAAAAAAGTTGCAAGGGTATACAAACTTTGACGCGGTCGAAGTTAGCCCCGGCACTCTGGTTTTTTATTTGCTTTAAACATTTCTGTCCCTGAGGGCTGAGGTGGTGGTGGTGGTGGAAGGGGTGGGGTGGGTTTGCAGCCACTTTACCTTCATCAGCAAAAAGTGAGCCAGTCAGGTGGTGCCAACTATCAGCGTTGAATGAAAATCGCTGATGCGAGGAGAGGTGGTCAGCAAAGAAAAATCCCCGAATGAGCCAGATGAAAATAAATTTATCCACCAGCTGAGAGTAAAAAGTAGCACCAGTCCAAAAGGTTGTGTTCGTGACCTTTGTCAGGCGTTTTATAGTTGTCCCCATGTATGTACTTATATATAAATACGCAGTCCATGCACACGGACAAAGTCTCCTTCTGCTGCTAGTTACATGCTCGTTTTTAGTACGTGCCAGAGCTTAGATACTCGCCGGCACGCACATTGCTTTGTATCCTTCATCTGGAATGCCACTGTTGCTGCTACTTACTTGCCCACGAGCCACATCAAGACCTTACTTACAAACACACACACACACATACCCACAAACATGTGTGTGCATGTTGCGCTGAAAAGTATACCAAGTTTTCTTTACTTTCGGTTGCTTGAGCTTAAGAAATTTGGTTTTCGATTTATTTGTGTCCTCGAGTCTTAAAGTCTCACGGAACCTACATATGATATGTAATGTACACAACCCGGAATGAATCCAGATCATGTACATCCCCTCTTAGTCAAAGAATCTCCTTTGATCCAAGAAGAGGTCAGGTTCAGCCTATTTTGGTAGTCTCTCTCGCAGTCCCTAATTATCAGATGTTATGATGGGCAAGAGTACCACAAATTAGGCCATAGCCAACTCATCTACGGGCTTAGTGTATCGAGAAGTTTGGTCCGGGTAGGACTTCTGGCTGTCGGCTAGCAAACAGTCTTTGGGGGGGTTCTTTGGACCAGCATCACTCAATACACCCGTAGTACATAAAATAAAACAAAGTCCCTAGAGCACGAATATTACACAATTATTTAACCAAAAGAGATGAACTAGAAGGATAGAGAAAAAGAGTATATTAGTATCGCACGAATAGGGAAGCTATGAGGATGTTATTATAGCTTCGCGTCTAAACCCTCCCAACCAATGATTTTCCTTTCGCAATATTCTGGAAAATCCCAACATAATTCAGCTCACCGCTCACATTTCGCTACAAGGAAGATCACATAACTTTTACTCAAACATTATAAATGATATTTATTCACGAGGGTTACGGAATACCAAAATACTTCAATAAGTCGGAAACATAATCCGAGTTGACTAAACTAAAATGATGATTCTTATAATATACGGTAATCAAATTAAATAATTGGATCATTTCAGGCATCCAAAAGCCAAATCAGGGATAATATGTCTTGTTTTGTGAAATCTTAATTGTAAGGTTGATATATATAAACTTATAGATATTCAAAAATGAAAATGTCAATTGGAATTTGGAAGTCTCCAACTTAAATTACGAGATCAATTATAAATAACTGCAGGCTCGCTCACACAGTCAAGGGCGATTCTTAATATCGTTTTAACTTTCCAACAACGATTGACAATTTTCTCTCTTCTTTAATATTTTGTTTTAGCTTTACGGTACTTGAGAGAGTTTTTCTTATTTGCTGATTATATGACACTGAACTCGTATTCTTTTTGCATACAAACAGGGAAATACCAGATCGAACATGATTTTTTCAAGAACTTAGGACTTACCCATCCGTCCGGTCCGTCGAAGGCCTTCGTCGTCCGCTGGATGATGCTTAGGAATAAAATGTTAGGTTAAATCAAGCGTCTGGCATTCCTATGCAACAAATTCGGTCTAACAGACTCTCAATCCGCAACGAAGAAACTTTCTCTGCCCGTATCCGATTCGGGCGGCTATTCCAAGCTGGTCGTGTTTGTCAAAATGTCTCTGTGCCCTTCACGGTGTGCAGCTTTTGAGCCCACGGTGTCTCAAAAATTATTTCTGGCAAATTCTCGGAATTCGAATATGAAATTCCTTGCTTAGGCTTTCAGCATTCAATTTAATTATGGCTAAGTTTTCAAAAGAACTTATTAGAAACTTCCAACGATTCAAATATCCACAATAATTAACTTACGATAATAAGATTCACAAAACTCCACAATAATTGTTGTCCTATATGCTCCAGATTAGTAATTAATTAATAATTTGGCTTGATGGCCAAGAAAATTTAAGATTAAAATTTTATATTTTTTCTGGAGGAGCAGCGTGGTTTATGCGTCTAGCCAGGGCGGAAGTTCGTCAGAAAAGAGTGTGACCAATGCATGCGATCGCGCATGATGCTACTTCGCTAGGGTTGCACTAGTAAAACTATCGAACTTCTAAGCTCAGCTGATTATTTTTATCGACACAATTACCCACCACTTACTGAAATACAAACTAACGCCTTAAAATTTAAAAATAAAACTAACGGCAGAAACTGGGCACTACAACCACAGGATAATACTAGAGCTTGCTTCGGAGTATTAACCTGAAAAAAGACAGTTACTGCCTAATGTCCTTAGCATGATAGGTTCCTAGCAATTTACCATTTAAATCCTCTAACACATAATAACAGTTTCCTAATCTCTCTCGAACTCGAGACTTTAGCCACAACAAGTTTAACTTAGCACTAACGCATTTTTGGAAGTTACTCTGTCCAAAATTACGTCTAAAGACTTCTTGTCCTACCTTGAAATTAACCTCCTTGGTTCTCAGATTGTATACCTTTGCATTCTGCTCTGCTAACAATAGGTTAAGCAAAAGAATATTTTTGGAATAAAAATCGATCTGAATATTACCACTAACCAACACTGACGTGTTCGTTTTTAAATAATTCAATCTAAGTGGAACCCGGTCATTACATTGCGACCGTGACAATAGGTCAAAAATAGATCTTAGGACATCGGTGTGAAGAAGAAAAATATATAAAATAAAAATGGCAACGATGGATAGCTACTTTCAAAGAGTTAGCAGACGAAGCCCGAGCATAAGAAACGATATAATTGAGGTGTTTCGTAGTGAGCAAAGCCACTCCTCTCAAAGCTTGCTAGCTCTAGTGCAAATAAGAAGTGCATACTCCGATCTAGCTGGAGAAGAATTCCCTGTAAGAGGAGACACAAGAGTACAAATATGCCTCTTCATAAATGTACCAAATGTATACTGCTACACAAACGCAGCTGGTACATTCCATTTTTATCTAATGGACTGAAAAAAAAAAAATAATAATTTTTCTTCAAACAAACATAATCAAAAAAAACCAGAGGGCCGGGGCTAACTTCGACCGCGGGGAAAAACGTTCAAGCTAAAAAGGCTAATGTTTGCGAAAGAACGGCCTACAATCTTAGCATAGGAAAAAACTAAGATATTGATCAAAGTCACTGTTTTCCACCGATCGTTCCTATGGGAGCTATATGATATAGTCAAATCCGATCTTTATTAAATTCGGCACAGTCATTAACAGATATATTAAACTAACAAATGTCTAATTTGAAAGCAATCGCGTCAAAAGTAACGAAGTTATTGACAAAAGTCACGGTTTTCAACCGATCGTTCCTATTGGAGCTATATGATATAGTCACCCGATCTTGATTAAACTTGGCACAGTCGTTAACAAGCGTAATAAACTCTCTAATATTAAATTTTACGACAATAGCTCAAAAAATAATGAAGTTATTTAGAAAAGTCACTGTTCTTGACTTTGGCATTTGTATGGGAGCTATATGATATAGTGATCCGATCCGGCTGAATCCGAGATATACAACGCCTGCAGTATATACAAGCCTACATGCAAAATTTCAGCTCTGTAGCTTCAACGGTCTAGGAGGAGTTTGTGTTGATCCAGACGGACGGACGGACGGACGGACGGACGGACATGGCTATTTGAACTCGTCTCGTCGTGCTGATCAAGAATATATATACTTTATATGGTCGGAGATGCTTCCTTCTATGCGTTGCACACTTTTGACCAAAATTAATATACCCTTTTTGCAAGGGTATAAAAAACCTATTAGTTGGGATGATAAATAAAAAAAGCTAGAATATATGCGCAAGAATTAAATAAATCTTGTAAATGCCTGTCACAGAATACAGAAACATCCAAAGAACAGTAGAAAAACACTCAAAAATAATAATAGAAAGCCTAGAAAATATTAGAGAAGTATTATATACTTCTGACCAAAATTAATATACCCTTTTTGCAAGGGTATAATAATGGACTTTGTCGTTCTGCTTAATGAAAAATGGATAAATGAAAACTATTTGCTCTTTTCGCCCATGTTGGCGAAATATATTAATTTTGGTCAAAAGTGTGCAACGCATAGAAGGAAGCATTTCCGACCATATAAAGTATATATATTCTTGATCAGCACGACGAAACGAGTTCAAATCGCCATGTCCGTCCGTCTGGATCAACGCAAACTCCTCCTAGACCGAAAGAGCTACAGAGCTGAAATATTGCATGTAGGCTTGTATATACTGCAGGCGTTGTATATCTCGGATTCAGCCGGATCGGATCACTATATCATATAGCTCCCATACAAATGGCAAAGTCACGAACAGTGACTTTTCTTAATAACTTCGTTATTTTCTGAGCTATTGTCATGAAATTTAATATTGGTCAGTTAATTACACTTAAAACGACTGTGCCAAATTTAATCAAGATCGGGTGACTATATTATATAGCTCCCATAGGAACGATCTTTCGAAAACAGTGACTTTTGTCAATAACTTCGTTACTTTTGACGCGATTGCTTTCAATTAGACATTTGTTAGATTAATATATCTGTTAATGACTGTGCCAAATTTGATAAGGATCGGGTAGCTATATCATATATAGTTGAAAACAGTGACTTTGATCAATATCTTCGTTATTTCCTATGCTAAGATTGTAGGCCGTTCTTTCGGACACATTAGCCCTTTTAGCTTAAACGTTTTTCCACTTTGATGGCTATAGGTAAGGAAAAAGTTACCAAAAAAGTTGCAAGGGTATACAAACTTTGACGCGGTCGAAGTTAGCCCCGGCACTCTGGTTTTTTATTTGCTTTAAACATTTCTGTCCCTGAGGGCTGAGGTGGTGGTGGTGGTGGAAGGGGTGGGGTGGGTTTGCAACCACTTTACCTTCATCAGCAAAAGTGAGCCAGTCAGGTGGTGCCAACTATCAGCGTTGAATGAAAATCGCTGATGCGAGGAGAGGTGGTCGGCAAAGAAAAATCCCCGAATGAGCCAGATGAAAATAAATTTATCCACCAGCTGAGAGTAAAAAGTAGCACCAGTCAAAAAGGTTGTGTTCGTGACCTTTGTCAGGCGTTTTATAGTTGTCCCCATGTATGTACTTATATATAAATACGCAGTCCATGCACACGGACAAAGTCTCCTTCTGCTGCTAGTTACATGCTCGTTTTTAGTACGTGCCAGAGCTTAGATACTCGCCGGCACGCACATTGCTTTGTATCCTTCATCTGGAATGCCACTGTTGCTGCTACTTACTTGCCCACGAGCCACATCAAGACCTTACTTACAAACACACACACACACATACCCACAAACATGTGTGTGCATGTTGCGCTGAAAAGTATACCAAGTTTTCTTTACTTTCGGTTGCTTGAGCTTAAGAAATTTGGTTATCGATTTATTTGTGTCCTCGAGTCTTAAAGTCTCACGGAACCTACATATGATATGTAATGTACACAACCCGGAATGAATCCAGATCATGTACATCCCCTCTTAGTCAAAGAATCTCCTTTGATCCAAGAAGAGGTCAGGTTCAGCCTATTTTGGTAGTCTCTCTCGCAGTCCCTATTTATCAGATGTTATGATGGGCAAGAGTACCACAAATTAGGCCAAAGCCAACTCATCTACGGGCTTAGTGTATCGAGAAGTTTGGTCCTGGTGGGACTTCTGGCTGTCGGCTAGCAAACAGTCTTTGGGGGGTTCTTTGGACCAGCATCACTCAATACACCCGTAGTACATAAAATAAAACAAAGTCCCTAGAGCACGAATATTACACAATTATTTAACCAAAAGAGATGAACTAGAAGGACAGAGAAAAAGAGTATATTAGTATCGCACGAATCGGGAAGCTATGAGGATGTTATTATAGCTTCGCGTCTAAACCCTCCCAACCAATGATTTTCCTTTCGCAATATTCTGGAAAATCCCAACATAATTCAGCTCACCGCTCACATTTCGCTACAAGGAAGATCACATAACTTTTACTCAAACATTATAAATGATATTTATTCACGAGGGTTACGGAATACCAAAATACTTCAATAGGTCGGAAACATAATCCGAGTTGACTAAACTAAAATGATGATTCTTATAATATACGGTAATCAAATTAAATAATTGGATCATTTCAGGCATCCAAAAGCCAAATCAGGGATAATATGTCTTGTTTTGTGAAATCTTAATTGTAAGGTTGTGTAAACACCTATTTATTAAGAAAAAATGATAAAGATTAGTTTGTATTGGTCGGATTAAATCTTTTGGTTTTTCGCAGATGCAACTTGCTCGTTGCGTCGCCGGAAGAGAAGAGAGACGCCGTCTCTCAACCTATCGAGGACTTATCGCTAACAATCGATACTTATTACTAACAATCGATACTTATTTCTAACAATCGATACTTATTACTAACAATCGATACTTATTACTAACAATCGATATATGCATGAGTATTTAACAGACTTTAAATAATTGGAATCTTACAACTCGGCCGTCCTGACGAGGAATCGACCTCGATTCCAATTGGTAACAACGGAGGGGTAAATAAGAATCTTAAGTGGCTGGTGTCGCCTTTGTTTGGCTATCAGAAGTGCAATCTTGATCAGGGGCAACCCATAGCTTTAATTTGGAGGCTTCTAGGACACCATCATATGGTAGTTGGGTGATTTGGGAGCCCTCTACATCCCGGATAACATATCGGTCGTTCGGAAGTTTTTTATGAACCACATACGGACCACGATACCGCCTGATAAGCTTTTTGTTCGTGCCTGCCGAAGTATCCACATTCTTAATAACTACGAAATCCCCCTCCTCAAAACTAACGGCAGGGAGGTGATGCTTCGAATAATATTCCGAATTATATTCTTGGGACTTAACAATGTTACGGAAGGCTAATCTCCGGACGTCTACCTCTGAGGCATCGACCTCCTCAGTTCTCTCACCCAACCGTTCGGTTAGTTCATCCTCTACCACACCTCGTTGTTCAACACCGAATAGAAGTACGGAAGCGGCAAATTTGGTTGTGGAGTGGACGGAGTTATTCAATGCAAACTCTATGTTCGGCAGTTGTTGGACCCAATCTGCGTGGTCCACAGGTTCCGTCAGTTTACCCAACATGGGGCCCAACACACGGTTAACCCGCTCGACTTGGCCGTTGGCCCGGGGTGAGGCAGTGGCATTCAGCACATGAATTATATTATTGGCCTTCAGAAATTCTTCAAACTCGGAGGAAGTAAAGCAGGTACCTCGATCACTGATGATTCGGCGGGGTCTACTGTAATTTGCGAAATACTGAGATTCTAATGTCTGGCATACTTCACGTGAATTAGTCGTGGCGGCAGGGTACAGCTTCACAAATTTGGTGAAAGCGTCAATGACAACCAGAAGATACTTTTTCTTAGAACGTATGGACGGAAGGGGGCCCAAATGGTCAATATGGACGGTATCAAACGGAAGGGGCACTTTCGGAATACTATGTAGCGTGACACGGTGGTCAGAAGCGGACGCGGAGTAGTAGATACACTTGAGGCAATTTTTAATGTAATTGTTAACGTAAGACTTCATACACGGGAACCAGTAATGCTTCTTGATCTGTGCACAACATTTCTCCGTGGCCATATGGCCAAGCTTCTCGTGCACTACTCGTATGACATGATTTACCATTTCGGAAGGGACATAAAGTTGGGGTATACTCGTCGAGGACAGGCGGTACACTACTCCATCTCGCAGTTCGAAATTCGATATCTCATATTTCTCTAACTCATCTCGGAGTTTGACAATCTCAGGGTCCCGCTTCTGGGTTAACTGCAGTTGGAAGTCAAGGTTTATATCGTCAACGTATGCGGCAGTTTCTATTCTACTTAGAGCATCAGCATGAGGCATACCCAACCCAGAGCGGTGTACAATCGTGTAGTTATAGTTTTCCAACAGCAGGGCCCAGCGAGCAATCTTGGCGGAATGTCCACCATTTCTCAGTGTCAGCGCAAGGGAATTACAATCGGTCACGATTTGAACGGGATGAACTTAAGGTATGTCTCAAAACGTTTTAAGGAATACACTATAGCTAACGTCTCTAGCTCATAACTGTGTAGTTTCGATTCAGCGGCGGAGGCCATCTTAGAGAAGTAGGACACTGGGTGTAATTTACCGTCTGTTTGTTTCTGGACGAGCACTGCTCCGAAACCAATTGAACTAGCATCGCAGTGTAACTCCGTTTCAGACTTCGGGTTGTAAATAGATAACACTGGGGATTCGATCAGTTTCAACTTCAGTGTTCGGAAAGCTTCCAGACATTCATCGGAGAAGACATAAGGGGTATCTTTTCTTAACAATCGGGACAGCGGACACGCAATCTTAGCGAAACCTGATACAAATCGGCGGAAGTATGAGAATAGGCCTAGGCAACGCTCTAATTCCTTGCTGTCCCTTGGAATGGGCAAATCCCGTATCGCCTGAATATGAGCTGGTTTAGGCGTGATACCGGCGGAATTGGCTAAGTAGCCCAAGTACTCTAGTTCCCTATACGCAAAACGGCATTTCGTCAGCTTCAGGCATAGCCCGTTCACTCTTAACACATACAATATTTCCTTCAGAATCTCAAGGTGGGTTTCAAAGTCATGCGACGCGACTAGAATGTCGTCCATATATATCACCAGTTGACCTCGGTTTATAAATTCCTTAAGGACAAAATAAACGAATCTAGCCAACACGGAGGGGCCATTACAAAGTCCGAAGGGCATGCGTACATATTCAAACTGGCCATCAGGGGTTACAAAGGCAGTATATTTGATTGAGTCTGGGTGCATTTTCACATGGTGGAAACCGTTCTTCAAGTCCAAGATGGTGAAGAATGATTTGCCACCCAGATGTTCAATGCAATCATCTAACAGAGGAATCGGAAAATGATCTCGAACTGTAATTTTGTTCAACGGGCGGTAATCTACACACTTTCTTAGCGTGCTGTCTTTTTTGCGTACAGGGACAATCGCGGCAGCGTAAGGGGAACTACTGTGGCGAATAATGCCAGCTTTCAAGAGATCGTCACAAATCTCACGCACCTCGATGCGTTCGTGGTGCGACAGACGGCGGGGCGGCAGAAAATCGGAGTTTGGCTAGTCAATTCTATTTTCATCTCATAGTTCATGGGCTTGATTAAATCTGGATCAACTTGTACATACGAAGCGGAAATAATAGACTTAAGGGCTGCGGTTTGCTCTTCCCGTAACGCGGGCTCTATATCAAAGTCTAATTCACTGACAGCAGGGAGCTCAATGGAATTTATCGCCATAAGTGCATCGTTTAATGTTTCCGAAGGTACAGCAGAAGTTTTCAAAAGGGGAGAATCAGACAACAATTCGGCAGATGCAATCTCATTCCTATCATACGGCAGTATCACTCTCTCTTCCATAAATATGTCAAAGGACTTCAGAACACCAGAAAGTTTTGGATTTATACATTCAGTCTGTTTATTCATGAGTATCAACGATTCTTTTTCATATTTCAGTTCTTTCAGTTTACATAGTCTAATATTAATTTTATACAGAAGATCTCTACCTATAATCATCGGCAGTTCAGTTGCTTGGTTCGTCAGGACTTCAAACGTATGTATTATCTGTGTGTTGCGGAGGCGAACCCTACACTGAACTTGGCCTAAGGACAGAAGTTGGCTATTTCCTAGGCCACGGCAGTTCAAAGTACGGGGGCTAAGACGGCAGTTGGAGGGGACTTCAGATTCACGGATAAAGCTCTTTGGGCTGCCCGAATCAAGGAGAGAGAACATATCTATAAATTTCCTATCTTGCACTTCATCACAAACAAAAGCAACACTCACCAGTTGTAAATGGTCTAGTCGATCTGCCGCTTCATCAGCGGCGGCGGCAGTGATGTTGGTGGCATTCCCAATTCGAGACGGGCAGTTCTTGTAGATGTGGCCCACTATGCCACACTTGAAACACGAATTCGGCGGTCTTATTGGTTTCGGGCATTGACTCTTGTAATGCCCCCATCCTGAGCAGTTGAAACATCTGGTCTCACTCGTAGCGGTGCCCGACGATTTGTTTCCAGGCGCCACTGCAGTTGTTGTTGACTGCGCCTTCACGCTGTTGCTCTGTCGGGAGGCAGCGGCCTGCATACGGAGGCGTTCGTAACGTTCCAGTAAGGGCTTCAGTTCGGCCACCGTCCGGGCTGAGTACAGCATGCCGACTCGAGTAGAATTGTCCCGCAATCCATCAATTATCAGGTCGACCAGCTCGTTCTCCGGTATCGGAGCATTCATGGCAATCTCCTGCATCTCGATTGCGAATCTCAAACATCCCTCGCCTGCCTTGATGCGCCGGCCACGCAGAGCGTGGTACACTTCCTCGACGCTACACGAGCGTCCAAATTCTCGCAAGAGGATTGCTTTTAATTCTTCGTAGCTGTGCACCGATACCGTGCGCAGCAGCACCGCCGCCGTACCTTCCAGCATGCGACGGCATGCGATCAAACGTAGGCGGTCGTTCAACTGCAGAATTCCAAATGCGTCTTCCAGGTCATTCAGCCATTTCTTCTGCTTGGAATTCGTCAATCCCTTGCTGCAGCTTGAGGATCTGATGCTGCAGCTGTAGCAACTCATGTTGTTTCTGCAGCGTCGCCAGTTGCTCATCCAGGCTGCGGGAGGCGGAAGTGGCCGGTGTGATGGCGGCCGCGGAAGTCGGTACGGGGGGTACTAGAGGTACTAGAGCGGGCATCTCTTCCCATGGCTCCGCGTCGAGACCGGTGACGGGGGCGGCGAGCAAGGCCGCAACCCGCATGGCAGACATATAGTCGGCGGGCACAGCATCCGCAGGTACAGTGGATGTGGCAGCGGCGGCAGGTACCGTAATGGATGCGGCGGCAGCGGCAGCGGGTACAGCAATGGCAGCGGGTGCAGCGGTGGTGGGTACAGCAATGGCAGCGGTGGTGGGTACGACAGTGGCAGCGTTGTTGTTGACTGCGCCTTCACGCTGTTGCTCTGTCGGGAGGCAGCGGCCTGCATACGGAGGCGTTCGTAACGTTCCAGTAAGGGCTTCAGTTCGGCCACCGTCCGGGCTGAGTACAGCATGCCGACTCGAGTAGAATTGTCCCGCAATCCATCAATTATCAGGTCGACCAGCTCGTTCTCCGGTATCGGAGCATTCATGGCAATCTCCTGCATCTCGATTGCGAATCTCAAACATCCCTCGCCTGCCTTGATGCGCCGGCCACGCAGAGCGTGGTACACTTCCTCGACGCTACACGAGCGTCCAAATTCTCGCAAGAGGATTGCTTTTAATTCTTCGTAGCTGTGCACCGATACCGTGCGCAGCAGCACCGCCGCCGTACCTTCCAGCATGCGACGGCATGCGATCAAACGTAGGCGGTCGTTCAACTGCAGAATTCCAAATGCGTCTTCCAGGTCATTCAGCCATTTCTTCTGCTTGGAATTCGTCAATCCCTTGCTGCAGCTTGAGGATCTGATGCTGCAGCTGTAGCAACTCATGTTGTTTCTGCAGCGTCGCCAGTTGCTCATCCAGGCTGCGGGAGGCGGAAGTGGCCGGTGTGATGGCGGCCGCGGAAGTCGGTACGGGGGGTACTAGAGGTACTAGAGCGGGCATCTCTTCCCATGGCTCCGCGTCGAGACCGGTGACGGGGGCGGCGAGCAAGGCCGCAACCCGCATGGCAGACATATAGTCGGCGGGCACAGCATCCGCAGGTACAGTGGATGTGGCAGCGGCGGCAGGTACCGTAATGGATGCGGCGGCAGCGGCAGCGGGTACAGCAATGGCAGCGGGTGCAGCGGTGGTGGGTACAGCAATGGCAGCGGTGGTGGGTACGACAGTGGCAGCGGGTACAGCAGTGGCAGCGGGTGCAGAGGCGGCAGCAGCGGCAGTCTGCCGAGGTGGCTCGTAAGCGGCGGGCACAGCAGCGGCGTGTGCATCAGGGGCGAGTATGACGGCAGTTGGGCCAGCAGGGGCGAGTGTGACAGCGGTTAGCCCAGCAGGGGCGGATGCAGCAGCGGCGGGCCCGGCAGGGGCGGATGCAGCGGCGGCGGGCCCAGCAGGGGCGGATGCAGCGGGGGCGGGCCCAGCAGGGGCGGATGCGGCAGCGGCGGGCCCAGCAGGGGCGTGTGCGGTAGCAGTCGGCCCAGCAGGGGCGGATGCAGCAGTGGTTGGCCCAGCAGGGGCGTATGCAGCAGCGGAGGGCCCGGCAGGGGCGGATGCAGCAGCGGCGGGCCCAGCAGGGGCGGATGCAGCGGCGGCGGGCCCAGCAGGGGCGGATGCAGCGGCGGCGGGCCCAGCAGGGGCGTGTGCGGTAGCTAGCAGTCGGCCCAGCAGGGGCGGATGCAGCAGTGGTTGGCCCAGCAGGGGCGTATGCAGCAGCGGAGGGCCCGGCAGGGGCGGGCCCAGCAGGGGCGTATGCAGCAGCGGAGGGCCCGGCAGGGGCGGGCCCAGCAGGGGCGTATGCAGCAGCGGCGGGCCCAGCAGGGGCGGATGCAGCGGCGGCGGGCCCGGCAGGGGCGGATGCAACAGCGGCGGGCCCAGCAGGGGCGGAAGCAGCAGCGGCGGGCCCAGCAGGGGCGGATGCAGCGGCGGCGGGCCCAGCAGGGCGGATGCAGCAGCGGCGGGCCCAGCAGGGGCGTGTGTGGTAGCAGTTGGCCCAGCAGGGGCGTGTGCGGTAGCAGTTGGCCCAGCAGGGGCGTATGCAGCAGGGGCGGGCCCAGCAGGGGCGGATGCGGCAGCAGTTGGCCCGGCAGGGGTGAGCATTTCAGCGGTTGGCCCAACCTGGGCGAGTACGGCAGCATCGTGCCCAGCAGGAGCAAGTGTGGCGGCAGTTGGCCCAGCCGCGGCGGGCCCGGCAGGGGCAAGTATGTCCGCAGTTGGTCCAGCAGCGGCGGGCCCGGCAGGGGCGAGTATGTCGGCAGTTGGCACAGCGGCTATCGGTACTGCAGCGGCGGCTCCAGTGGCCGCCGGTACTGCAGCGGGAGTCAAAGCAGTGGGTGCGCCAGCAGCGGTGGGCGTGGAGGCGGCCATTCTCGATGTGGAACGTGTGGCCTGCCGTGTCCCGAAATATTTATCGTTTCGGGTGGTCATCCCACTTCTGAGTTGTAAACACCTATTTATTAAGAAAAAATGATAAAGATTAGTTTGTATTGGTCGGATTAAATCTTTTGGTTTTTCGCAGATGCAACTTGCTCGTTGCGTCGCCGGAAGAGAAGAGAGACGCCGTCTCTCAACCTATCGAGGACTTATCGCTAACAATCGATACTTATTACTAACAATCGATACTTATTACTAACAATCGATACTTATTACTAACAATCGATATATGCATGAGTATTTAACAGACTTTAAATAATTGGAATCTTACAGTTGATATATATAAACTTATAGATATTCAAAAATGAAAATGTCAATTGGAATTTGGAAGTCTCCAACTTAAATTACGAGATCAATTATAAATAACTGCAGGCTCGCTCACACATGTCTCGCATGGCAGACATATAGTCGGCGGGCACAGCATCCGCAGGTACAGTGGATGTGGCAGCGGCGGCAGGTACCGTAATGGATGCGGCGGCAGCGGCAGCGGGTACAGCAATGGCAGCGGGTGCAGCGGTGGTGGGTACAGCAATGGCAGCGGTGGTGGGTACGACAGTGGCAGCGGGTACAGCAGTGGCAGCGGGTGCAGAGGCGGCAGCAGCGGCAGTCTGCCGAGGTGGCTCGTAAGCGGCGGGCACAGCAGCGGCGTGTGCATCAGGGGCGAGTATGACGGCAGTTGGGCCAGCAGGGGCGAGTGTGACAGCGGTTAGCCCAGCAGGGGCGGATGCAGCAGCGGCGGGCCCGGCAGGGGCGGATGCAGCGGCGGCGGGCCCAGCAGGGGCGGATGCAGCAGCGGCGGGCCCAGCAGGGGCGGATGCGGCAGCGGCGGGCCCAGCAGGGGCGTGTGCGGTAGCAGTCGGCCCAGCAGGGGCGGATGCAGCAGTGGTTGGCCCAGCAGGGGCGTATGCAGCAGCGGAGGGCCCGGCAGGGGCGGGCCCAGCAGGGGCGTATGCAGCAGCGGAGGGCCCGGCAGGGGCGGATGCAGCAGCGGCGGGCCCAGCAGGGGCGGATGCAGCGGCGGCGGGCCCAGCAGGGGCGGATGCAGCGGCGGCGGGCCCAGCAGGGGCGTGTGCGGTAGCAGTCGGCCCAGCAGGGGCGGATGCAGCAGTGGTTGGCCCAGCAGGGGCGTATGCAGCAGCGGAGGGCCCGGCAGGGGCGGGCCCAGCAGGGGCGTATGCAGCAGCGGAGGGCCCGGCAGGGGCGGATGCAGCAGCGGCGGGCCCAGCAGGGGCGGATGCAGCGGCGGCGGGCCCGGCAGGGGCGGATGCAGCAGCGGCGGGCCCAGCAGGGGCGGAAGCAGCAGCGGCGGGCCCAGCAGGGGCGGATGCAGCGGCGGCGGGCCCAGCAGGGGCGGATGCAGCAGCGGCGGGCCCAGCAGGGGCGTGTGTGGTAGCAGTTGGCCCAGCAGGGCGTGTGCGGTAGCAGTTGGCCCAGCAGGGGCGTATGCAGCAGGGGCGGGCCCAGCAGGGGCGGATGCGGCAGCAGTTGGCCCGGCAGGGGTGAGCATTTCAGCGGTTGGCCCAACCTGGGCGAGTACGGCAGCATCGTGCCCAGCAGGAGCAAGTGTGGCGGCAGTTGGCCCAGCCGCGGCGGGCCCGGCAGGGGCAAGTATGTCCGCAGTTGGTCCAGCAGCGGCGGGCCCGGCAGGGGCGAGTATGTCGGCAGTTGGCACAGCGGCTATCGGTACTGCAGCGGCGGCTCCAGTGGCCGCCGGTACTGCAGCGGGAGTCAAAGCAGTGGGTGCGCCAGCAGCGGTGGGCGTGGAGGCGGCCATTCTCGATGTGGAACGTGTGGCCTGCCGTGTCCCGAAATATTTATCGTTTCGGTGGTCATCCCACTTCTGAGTTGTAAACACCTATTTATTAAGAAAAAATGATAAAGATTAGTTTGTATTGGTCGGATTAAATCTTTTGGTTTTTCGCAGATGCAACTTGCTCGTTGCGTCGCCGGAAGAGAAGAGAGACGCCGTCTCTCAACCTATCGAGGACTTATCGCTAACAATCGATACTTATTACTAACAATCGATACTTATTACTAACAATCGATACTTATTACTAACAATCGATATATGCATGAGTATTTAACAGACTTTAAATAATTGGAATCTTACAGTTGATATATATAAACTTATAGATATTCAAAATGAAAATGTCAATTGGAATTTGGAAGTCTCCAACTTAAATTACGAGATCAATTATAAATAACTGCAGGCTCGCTCACACAGTCAAGGGCGATTCTTAATATCGTTTTAACTTTCCAACAACGATTGACAATTTTCTCTCTTCTTTAATATTTTGTTTTAGCTTTACGGTACTTGAAAAAGTTTTTCTTATTTGCTGATTATTTGACACTGAACTCGTATTCTTTTTGCATACAAACAGGGAAATACCAGATCGAACATGATTTTTTCAAGAACTTAGGACTTACCCATCCGTCCGGTCCGTCGAAGGCCTTCGTCGTCCGCTGGATGATGCTTAGGAATAAAATGTTAGGTTAAATCAAGCGTCTGGCATTCCTATGCAACAAATTCGGTCTAACAGACTCTCAATCCGCAACGAAGAAACTTTCTCTGCCCGTATCCGATTCGGGCGGCTATTCCAAGCTGGTCGTGTTTGTCAAAATGTCTCTGTGCCCTTCACGGTGTGCAGCTTTTGAGCCCACGGTGTCCCAAAAATTACTTCTGGCAAATTCTCGGAATTCGAATATGAAATTCCTTGCTTAGGCTTTCAGCATTCAATTTAATTATGGCTAAGTTTCAAAAGAACTTATTAGAAACTTCCAACGATTCAAATATCCACAATAATTAACTTACGATAATAAGATTCACAAAACTCCACAATAATTGTTGTCCTATATGCTCCAGATTAGTAATTAATTAATAATTTGGCTTGATGGCCAAGAAAATTTAAGATTAAAATTTTTATATTTTTCTGGAGGAGCAGCGTGGTTTATGCGTCTAGCCAGGGCGGAAGTTCGTCAGAAAAGAGTGTGACCAATGCATGCGATCGCGCATGATGCCACTTCGCTTGGGTTGCACTAGTAAAACTATCGAACTTCTAAGCTCAGCTGATTATTTTTATCGACACAATTACCCACCACTTACTGTAATACAAACTAACGCCTTAAAATTTAAAAATAAATCTAACGGCAGAAACTGGGCACTACAACCACAGGATAATACTAGAGCTTGCTTCGGAGTATTAACCTGAAAAAAGACAGTTACTGCCTAATGTCCTTAGCATGATAGGTTCATAGCAATTTACCATTTAAATCCTCTAACACATAATAACAGTTTTCTAATCTCTCTCGAACTCGAGACTTTAGCCACAACAAGTTTAACTTAGCACTAACGCATTTTTGGAAGTTACTCTGTCCAAAATTACGTCTAAAGACTTCTTGTCCTACCTTGAAATTAACCTCCTTGGTTCTCAGATTATATACCTTTGCATTCTGCTCCGCTGCCTGTGCTATATTCTTCTTGAGAAAATTACGCCGTAATGCTAACTGATCGTCCTTTCGCAACACGTTATTCGATTCATTCAGCATGTTAATTTTTTCGAGAAGAGTATATTGGGAACCATGTGTGGCCATGTCAAAACCAAACAAAGCATGGAAAGGAGAGCATCCTATAGTCTGATGATACGAATTCCTCAGTGCACAACTTATAGCAGGTATGTGTAGATCCCATTCGCGCTGGTCCTCTTTGAGATAGGCGCGTATTGCGACTGTGTGCAATTATGGATCTGTTTACCCTCTCAGAGGCATTTGACTGTGGGGAATAAACTGCTGTATATATATGTTTTATACCCAACGTCGTTAACCATGCGTTAAATTCGCTTGCCTTGAATTGCGATCCGTTGTCGCTAACCAATATCTCGGGAACTCCGTATCTAAAGAATATATTATCCTGTAGGTACTCTTGAATCACATTACTCTTAAATACTTTAAGGGGTTGAAGCCAATGATACTTCGATAAATGATCAACCACTATCAGGAGTCCAATATGACCACGTTTACTTCTCGGATATGGTGTCAAAAGATCAATATATAATCGCTGAAAAGGTCTCTCTGATACTGCGGGCTTACCCATTGGTGGCTTTAAAATTTGGTTAGGTGCTTTCGTTGACTTGCACGTCTCACAGTTTCGTATATAATCACGCACCTGTACCACCATGCCAGGCCAAAAGAATGTCCGACGTATGAGCTCCAAAGTTTTTGCCATTCCGCCATGAGCAGATATCGTGTCTTTATGAGCTCGTTTTTAACTTCTTTGGACAAACTTTGTGGAATCCATAATTTCCAAATATTGACTTGACTGGACTCTGTTCCATCATCATGCTCTGTGCGTATATAAACAAATTGATCTATTATTTTTAAATCCGGGTATCTTTCCTGTTCTTTTTCAATTTTCTGTCTTAGTTGTTGATACTCTTCGTCATTGAAACTATTAGAGTTCAAATCGACTAAGGGGCGAAGTTCTTCCAAAGCACACAAATCCTCTGAAAACATTCTGGACAAGGCGTCGGGTACTACATTATCTTGACCTCGTCTGTGACTTACTTCAAACTTATAACCTTGCAGCTTCATGGCCCATCTCGCGAGTCTTCCTTTCAAATCTGATTGTCGCATCAACCAAACTAAACTGGCGTGGTCGGTTATGACTTCGAATTCCTGTAGTTATAGGCTTCTCAGCTCCTTCTTCGTCCAATTGTACCAACATTGCTCCGATGCCATAGTTGCTTGCATCACAATGCACGAAGAATTTCTTGTTGAAGTCTGGATTGATCAAGATCGGTGCAGAGGTAAGCTTTTCCTTAAGTTTTTCAAATGCAATTTGAGCTTCCTGTGTCCATAAAAATTTCTTTTTCTTAGTTAGCAACTACGATACCAACCAACAACACCCAAGAAACCTCTGGTTTGCTTTATCGTTTTCGGAATTGGCCAAGTCTTTATTGCTTCTATTTTGGCAGGGTCTGTTGAAATTCCTCCTCTTCCTATAATATAGCCCAGATATGGCACTTCAGTAACACAAAACATTGTTTTTTCTATATTTAAAGTTAGATTTGCCTTACTAAATTGCTGAGACATACGAATCAGAATTTCTAAATGAGTGTCAAAGTCTTCTGACACCACACAGAGATCGTCTAGGTATCCGAACACACAGTATTTCAGATCTGCTGGAATTAGATCGTCTATTAATCGTGCCATGGTTTGCGAAGCGTTGCATAATCCGAATGGCATTACAGTGAACTGGTACAAGGGGCGGCCGGGCATCGTGAAAGCTGTTATGGGTTTGGATTTTTCTGAAAGAGCAATTTTCTGAAAGAGCATAGTAGGCATCTTTTAAATCAATTTTTGTTATAAAGTTTGCTTTGGGCAGTCGCGCGAAAATTCCATCTATGCTATGCTATACACTAGACGCATAGGAGAACTCCAAGGACTATTGGCTCTCTCGATCACTCCCATTTCCAACATTCGGTCGATTTCTTTATACATAACTTTTCAACCGCTGGCGACACGGGATAGAAGCATTGTTTGATTGGAGTTGCTTCTTTGATTTCTATGTCATGAAAAATAAGTGGAGTTCGGCCTAATCCCTGTTGTTTAAAATCCGGAAACAATTGAATAACATCGTTTAATCTTTTTTCTTGCTCTGGGGTTAATAAACATTTCTTTTCGTCATCAATCGAGTGAATATTTTTATCTAATATGCTAGTCTTACAACGAGATGAAAATTCTGGACATAACTCAAAAGATTTCCAGAAATCGATTCCTAAAATAACTCGTTTCGCTAATGACGGGATAATAAAAAGAGAAAGAGATTTTCGCTTGCTTTCGTATTGCACATCTGTTCTTATTATTCCGGTAACTGGATGTCTTTTCCCATCTGCTGTTGCCACACTTGAAACAATAGTTGAAAATCCGGGATATTTCGTCCAGTCTTTTGCTGCTAAATCTGATCCGATACAACTGATACTGGCTCCAGTATCCAATAGACCAAGCTCAGAAAATTCGAGAAACTTTACTGGAGCGTATGGACTTATCCGTGTCATAATGTAGATTTATCTTGGCCTGAGTCCGTTTCAGCAACAAAACAGGCTGGCGACTTCCTGTCAAACTTCCTGTATCCGAACTTTCGTATCGCTCATGCCGCACTCTTGGACCACCAGACCCGGGATCCACCTCAACAATGGTTTTGGTGCGAATTGAACTGCTTGAAGAAGTAGCATCCTGCCTGTTCCTTGAGCAAGTCGGTCGGATCTTCGGGTTCTATAGGCACCATATATCCCATTACAGGCCTTCGATTAAGGAAATAGATCAACGAATTTTTTTTTTTTTTTTGGGTGTGAAGCATTTTAATCAAAAATCGCGTTTGAATTGTCGAAAAATTTGATACAAACAATTTTGTCACTTTGATTCGTCTTAAAAATTGGAAATAATATAAATTATAATAAAGTAAAATTATTTTTTGGGACTTCCGTTCCGTTCGGTGAATTAAAAGGATATTCTTAAGGTCATTTAAAAGTTAATGGATTTTGCGGGTGTCAAAAATGTAATTGTATTAAAAAATGTATCTTAGTGTAAAAACTAAACCAAAAGTTCTATGTAGGATTTTTAGATCGTTGATACGTTTCCTAGACTTCATTTACATTCAAATCTTGGGTATATATTAGACATCTGCATGAATGTCAAAAAAGGGACATTCGGATATACTACTCTCAAATTGAGTTGAGTGAATTTTCATATACTTATTTACATATAAATTAAACACAATCTTAGTTAGTCGCATAAAAAAAACAAACTTTATTGATTTAATATTGAGTACACATTTGACATCTATCTTTTTTACTGGAAGACTTGTGACTACTAGACTGAGCTAAGATCGCGGAGTTCTATCGGAGTGACAAGTTTGAACTAGGATTAGAAACTGAATTGTGTAGATCGATTATGTTTGAATGAAACCTCTGATTTTGGACGTCGATGGTGACAGCGACGCTTGTTGAGTCCAATGGTCCAACGCGAGCGTGGGATCTGTTTATCATGAAATTGATTTGGGCGACATGATGGCTGGTGTACCGAACATGACGCTAATTGCCGAATTGATTTATGGGATTGGCGACTTGCTGTCTGATGTACCGAATTTGACACCATTCCCCTAGGAATGTTTAGTCTGGCGATTGTGTGAAGATGATTGTGTGTTGCAGGGTTATCGGGTGACATTCTTGGCTGTGCCTTCTATGATCATGCCAATGCTCATTACGTCAGTGCTCATTATGATAACTCTTGAATGTTCTCTATGGGTGCAGTGTGAGTGTGATTGTGATGGTGAAGCATATCTGGTCTTAACTCCTCCCCTCTTAAGTGCGGACGTCCTCGGTCGCTACCATATATTGTACGGGTGTAACCGGCATTACTATTGGTGGAATGCTTTCTTCTGGCCTGTGATTGTATTTCTTCTTGATCACCCAGTATATGATTGCTACGATCGCTAAAATTGCTATGGCGATCCAATAGGATGATGAAATTATGGCATTGTCAGTCTGGATTTTTTCCAGGCTGTTCGTGTTATTCAAATGCAGTTCTTTAATCATTTCCAAAGATAGGGTTTCGCCTTGGTGCTTTTTGTCCGATAATAGTCGAAGCAACGGAGGTTGGACTTCTACCTCACGCTTTGTCTTCATGATGTACCACGAATCATCATTGTTGATCGTGGCATTCTGCGATTGTATTATAAAAGTTCCATCCAGAGTAAGGTTTTCTCCATCGACGTTGATGATACCCTTGAATTGATTTAACAAGATCGTGCCAGGAGCTACCTCCGAGTGTGATTTCACATGTTGATTGTTAGTTGTTGGGCAAGTTGGTTTTTCCCTGTGAAAATACGCTCCCATGCATTTGCTATTTTTTAAGTCTATCAAATCTTCCAGTTTACATAATATTTTGTTATTTTGATTTTTACACTTATTCTTATTAGCTAAACCAAAGTATTGTTTATTACATTTTAATATGTGATTGTAATCTATTTTTTCTATTGTTTTTCCATATTTAATAAGAAATGCCATGATTTTTTTACATTGTTCTTTAATTACTCTAGGTATGCTGACAATATAAAGAAGAGCTCTGCCATCTGAAGCAACACTTACTTCAGCAAATTCTATAAGCTCTTCGATATTTACAAACGTTAGGCTTTCCTCGGCATATGTTTCGATAATGTTTATTTCTGCTGGTGATAAAATCAAAGAATTTATTGTGTTGGCTTTAGCCCAATCTATTGCATAAATGATTTTTGTGATTTCTTCTCTTAAAAGACTCAGTTTGAACTTTGTTACTTCTATTTCTTTTACTTTTTCGTCTGTTTCTGGTTTGCTTTTAATTAATAAAGTGTTAGTTATCTTAATTAGATCGTTTATCTTATCTTCTACTAATTTGTTGATTACTACTTGTTTATTGTTATTTTTGAGCTGTTCATTAATTTTATCAATTACAATTTTGTGATCCTGGTGATCTGGGGTACCCGCGAGCCACTTCCACGCTGTTCCAAGTATGTCAAGAGAGCGTTTAACTCTGAACTTTATAGGCTTTAATCTTTTGATCTCGTTTTCGATTCGGGTTATTTCGTAATTAAGGAAAGGGTAATTACGGGTTTGCTTTTGTTGAGTTTCGCACGACCTCTTTCAACACCGACAATGCCTGTTGATACTTTTCTACTTCTACAACGTGTATAATTTTAAATGTTCCACTCTGCCTCGCTGCCATCCCAGTTTCCAGCATTACTACTCTCGACTTTGAGTAATCCAGGATAGTCGTATGTCCCCAACAGACGGGTATCAATATTAACCTGTCGAAGATGGATATTGGTCAGTATTTCAACTGGTTCTTATGTACTATCCTGCCTGACAATGTTTTAATTTTTGTGTTCAAATCTTCAGCTACTTTTTCTTTTTTGTATCTTGGGGTTAATTTAGAACCCAATCTCTTATTGATTTTTACGTAAATTATTTCTCCTGGGTCATAGATTCTTATGGGTTCCTTGTTTTGGTTATGGTATTGTAAATCTGCAAGTTGTTTGTCTGAAATTCTTTTTGATGTTTTTTCTCTTTCTAATGCTAACTTTTCTGGAGAGTGTGTCAATTCTAAAGCAAAAAAAGTTTCTATCGGTTTTTTGTTGGTTGTACTGTGAATAGTTCTATTGTATTCATCTACTGCTCTGAATATTAGGTCTTCAAATTCTAATTCCGGATGCTCAATCTTTAGGCATCTCATTAATTCCGTGAATGTGGAATGGAATCTTTCTACCTGACCATTGCTAGATGAAGTATACGGTGGTGTTGTGTGTACATTTATACCCAGTTTATCGTTCAAAAGGAATTTTATCGAAGCGGAATTTAACGATTTTTCATTGTCCATTACTACTGTTTTTGTCGCGCGAAAGGCTACCAATAACTCCCGTAGTGGTACCTTTAAATGTTCCGCTGCTTTTGAATTCACTAACTTTATTTGTGCGTATTTTGAAAATTTGTCTATTGCTGTTAAGATGATTTTGTTTTGAGTCGAGTAAAGGTCTATGTGGATTATTTCTTCTGGATAACGTGGTATGGGTGTTGATTGAATCTCTTGATTTGGGGGGTGTCTTTGGTATTTAGAAAGTTTGCAAGTTTGGCATGCTTTTACTATTGCTTCTATTTTTTCCTCATTCCTGGAAAAAAACTTTAGATAAAATCTGTTTTTTGTTTTCTATTGCGTTTCTATGGGCTCTAGTATGTTCTTTGGTTATGATTTCCTGCTGCTCACTATTCTCGTGGACATCCGTAGTTTGGATCTGCGTAAACCTAGCTTTATTATGCCTAAAATGTTCTGGAAATATCAGCTGAATTTTTCCCATGATACTTTCTGAAGTGAAAATACCATTCACTATCCTAGGATCTAATTTTGCTTTTAGGATTTCTACGAGATCACTTTCCGAATAGTTTCTTCGGACTACCGTGTGTCTGTGATAGGTGGGAAATGGTAACTCTAATGTCGTGTTTTCGTTTTCGCCTGTGAGAAGTATTAACTGATTTTTAAATACATTGATAGGAATGTCCATAGTCGGTACTAGTTCGTGCCCTGAGCTTTCATCACTATGCATAGTAGCTGCTGACGTACTACTGGCATTTATGCTGGTAGGATTTCTCGAAATTGCGTCTGCTACTACATTTGAGCTACCCGGTTTATACTTCAACTCGTAGTTGTATTCTTCTAGGTAACTCTTCCATTTTTTTAGCTTCGTGTTGTTGTTTGTAGGACTAAGCGCATAGGTAAGCCGTTGATGGTCTGTGTAAATGGTCACTTTTGATTTCCCATAAAGGTACATTCTCAATTTTTCTAAGGCCCATACTATGGCTAGCATTTCCCTTTCGTTCGTAGCGTAATTTTCCTCTGTCTTAGACAATGCTCTGGATATGAATGTGATCGGTCTGCCATTTTGTTCTAGTGAGGCACCTATCGCTAAATTTGAGGCATCCGTGGTCAGATGAAATTCTTTACTGAAATCGGGGTATGCTAGTAATACATCCTGTGAAACTAATGCATTCTTAACTTTTTCAAAAGAGTCCAATTCTTCTTTGCCAAAACGAATTTCAATTTTGTTGGAGACATTCTTTTTCGTTCTCCCGTGTTCGCCACGCAGTAGATTTGTGTTGGGTCTTGCTAGCTTCGCGAAATCTTTAATAAACCGCCTATAATAACTAGCTAATCCCAAGAAGGATCTCAGTTGTTTCAAATTTCTTCGTGTAGGGAAATTTTTTATAGCTTGTACCTTTTCTGGGTTGGTTTTAACGCCTTCGCTTGATATTACTACTCCTAGGAAATCAACGCTATGTTTTAAAAATTTACACTTGTCGACTTGCACTTTCATGTTTGCTTCTGCTAAGGTAGAGAATACCTGGGCCAAATGGCTAAAATGTTCTTCCTCTGTTTTGCTGAATATTATGATGTCGTCGATGTAAACGTAGCATATTTTCCCTATATGTTTTCTTAAAATATCGTCGAGAGCTCTTTGGAATATAGCCGGGGAATTTTTTAACCCGAAAGGGAGTCTGGTGAATTCATATTTTCCTCCGTTTATAAAAATGCTGATTTTTCTATGTCGGATTCCTTTAAAGGGATCTGATGGAACCCACTCTTTAAGTCAAGGACGGAGAAGTATTTGTTGTTGCCCAATTGAGCAATCATTTCTCCAATTTCTGGGATAGGGTATTTATCCGAAATGGTGACTGAATTTAATCGAATTTAGTCGATGACCATCCTGTATTTCTTTTTTCCCGAACTGTCACTTTTTTTTGGGACGATCCATACAGGGGAGCCATAGGGCGACCGTGAGGGTCGTATTATACCATCTTTTAATAGTTCTTGGATTTGCTCTTCAACTACTTCTTTCAAGGAGGCTGGGTACGGGTAGTGTTTTGAGTAGACTGGAGTGTCTGACGATGTTCGAATTTCACCTTGGACATTGGTAGCATAAGTCAACCTCATGTCCGGACTTGCAAATAACGATTTGTATTCCTCCTGGAGTGCTTCTAGCTTTAACTTTTGATGACCCGCTAGTTGATCTGAGTTGATCGTGTGGACCTGCTGAGCTCGCATCTGTCTCACTTTAACAACATGAGAGTTGTTGACTTGTAATACATCTTTTCCTACATCTATAATGGCATTTAATTCTTTTAGTGTGTCGTTGGATTTGCTCTTCAACTACTTCTTTCAAGGAGGCTGGGTACGGGTAGTGTTTTGAGTAGACTGGAGTGTCTGACGATGTTCGAATTTCACCTTGGACATTGGTAGCATAAGTCAACCTCATGTCCGGACTTGCAAATAACGATTTGTATTCCTCCTGGAGTGCTTCTAGCTTTAACTTTTGATGACTCGCTAGTTGATCTGAGTTGATCGTGTGGACCTGCTGAGCTCGCATCTGTCTCACTTTAACAACATGAGAGTTGTTGACTTGTAATACATCTTTTCCTACATCTATAATGGCATTTAATTCTTTTAGTGTGTCGTTGCCTAGAATTCCATGGAACGATTTTAAATTTGGGAGTAGAAAAAAAATTATAGGTTTGTTAGGTTCGTTAAAGAGACCCAGGTGGACATGCTCCGTAATCAGGATGCGTCCACTTACCGTATTCGCGTAAAATTTGCGCTCATTTGGCTTTATGTTCTTGGCTATTTCAGGTTGGATATAGTTTTTATTTGAGCCGGTATCTATTAAAAAATTGTATGCTGTTCCGTCTTTGTCCCGGACTACAAAGTACGGCAAAGAGGAACACTTCATCCTAAAAAATTAACCGTATCCTCGATTTGTGGGTGAGGATCCTGTACTGTAGGTTGTGTTGTTTCTCTATCTTGCGGACTTAATTCGGACATACCACTTTGAGTGGTGGGGTATTCTTGTTGTTGTTCATACTCCGAAAATTGTGAGTATGGGACTGTTTGAAAATAATCTTCCTGTTCTTGGTATTCGGACAACTGAGCTTCGGTTACATTGACTTGAAAGTCTTCTGGTGGTGGGGCACTGTATTGCCCGTCCTGTACCTCGGCTCCGATATGGAACTGTCTTTGGACTTTGTTTGGGAAATTTGAATTGAAGCATTTTAATCAAAAATCGCGTTTGAATTGTCGAAAAATTTGATACAAAATATTTTGTCACTTTGATTCGTCTTAAAAATTGGAAATAATATAAATTATAATAAAGTAAAATTATTTTTTGGGACTTCCGTTCCGTTCGGTGAATTAAAAGGATATTCTTAAGGTCATTTAAAAGTTAATGGATTTTGCGGGTGTCAAAAATGTAATTGTATAAAAAAATGTATCTTAGTGTAAAACTAAACCAAAAGTTCTATGTAGGATTTTTATATCGTTGATACGTTTCCTAGACTTCATTTACATTCAAATCTTGGGTATATATTAGACATCTGCATGAATGTCAAAAAAGGGACATTCGGATATACTACTCTCAAATTGAGTTGAGTGAATTTTCATATACTTATTTACATATAAATTAAACACAATCTTAGTTAGTCGCATAAAAAAAACAAACTTTATTGATTTAATATTGAGTACACATTTGACATCTATCTTTTTTACTGGAAGACTTGTGACTACTAGACTGAGCTAAGATCGCGGAGTTCTATCGGAGTGACAAGTTTGAACTAGGATTAGAAACTGAATTGTGTAGGTCGATTATGTTTGAATGAAACCTCTGATTTTGGACGTCGATGGTGACAGCGACGCTTGTTGAGTCCAATGGTCCAACGCGAGCGTGGGATCTGTTTATCATGAAATTGATTTGGGCGACATGATGGCTGGTGTACCGAAAATGACGCTAATTGCCGAATTGATTTATGGGATTGGCGACTTGCTGTCTGATGTACCGAATTTGACACCATTCCCCTAGGAATGTTTAGTCTGGCGATTGTGTGAAGATGATTGTGTGTTGCAGGGTTATCGGGTGACATTCTTGGCTGTGCCTTCTATGATCATGCCGATGCTCATTACGTCAGTGCTCGTTATGATAACTCTTGAATGTTCTCTATGAGTGCAGTGTGAGTGTGATTGTGATGGTGAAGCATATCTGGTCTTAACTCCTCCCCTCTTAAGTGCGGACGTCCTCGGTCGCTACCATATATTGTACGGGTGTAACCGGCATTACTATTGGTGGAATGCTCTCTTCTGGCCTGTGATTGTATTTCTTCTTGATCACCCAGTATATGATTGCTACGATCGCTAAAATTGCTATGGCGATCCAATAGGATGATGAAATTATGGCATTGTCAGTCTGGATTTTTTCCAGGCTGTTCGTGTTATTCAAATGCAGTTCTTTAATCATCTCCAAAGATAGGGTTTCGCCTTGGTGCTGTTTGTCCGATAATAGTCGAAGCAACGGGGGTTGGACTTCTACCTCACGCTTTGTCTTCATGATGTACCACGAATCGTCATTGTTGATCGTGGCATTCTGCGATTGTATTATAAAAGTTCCATCCAGAGTAAGGTTTTCTCCATCGACGTTGATGATACCCTTGAATTGATTTAACAAGATCGTGCCAGGAGCTACCTCCGAGTGTGATTTCACATGTTGATTGTTAGTTGTTGGGCAAGTTGGGTTTTCCCTGTGAAAATACGCTCCCATGCATTTGCTATTTTTTAAGTCTATCAAATCTTCCAGTTTACATAATATTTTGTTATTTTGATTTTTACACTTATTCTTATTAGCTAAACCAAAGTATTGTTTATTACATTTTAATATGTGATTGTAATCTATTTTTTCTATTGTTTTTCCATATTTTATGGGAAATGCCATGATTTTTTACATTGTTCTTTAATTACTCTAGGTATGCTGACAATATAAAGAAGAGCTCTGCCATCTGAAGCAACACTTACTTCAGCAAATTCTATAAGCTCTTCGATATTTACAAACGTTAGGCTTTCCTCGGCATATGTTTCGATAATGTTTATTTCTGCTGGTGATAAAATCAAAGAATTTATTGTGTTGGCTTTAGCCCAATCTATTGCATAAATGATTTTTGTGATTTCTTCTCTTAAAAGACTCAGTTTGAACTTTGTTACTTCTATTTCTTTTACTTTTTCGTCTGTTTCTGGTTTGCTTTTAATTAATAAAGTGTTAGTTATCTTAATTAGATCGTTTATCTTATCTTCTACTAATTTGTTGATTACTACTTGTTTATTGTTATTTTTGAGCTGTTCATTAATTTTATCAATTACAATTTTGTGATCCTGGTGATCTGGGGTACCCGCGAGCCACTTCCACGCTGTTCCAAGTATGTCAAGAGAGCGTTTAACTCTGAACTTTATAGGCTTTAATCTTTTGATCTCGTTTTCCATTCGGGTTATTTCGTAATTAAGGAAAGGGTAATACGGGGTTTCTTTTGTTGAGTTTCGCACGACCTCTTTCAACACCGACAATGCCTGTTGATACTTTTCTACTTCTACAACGTGTATAATTTTAAATGTTCCATTCTGCCTCGCTGCCATCCCAGTTTCCAGCATTACTACTCTCGACTTTGAGTAATCCAGGATAGTCGTATGTCCCCAACAGACGGGTATCAATATTAACCTGTCGAAGATGGATATTGGTCAGTATTTTAACTGGTTCTTATGTACTATCCTGCCTGACAATGTTTTAATTTTTGTGTTCAAATCTTCAGCTACTTTTTCTTTTTTGTATCTTGGGGTTAATTTAGAACCCAATCTCTTATTGATTTTTACGTAAATTATTTCTCCTGGGTCATAGATTCTTATGGGTTCCTTGTTTTGGTTATGGTATTGTAAATCTGCAAGTTGTTTGTCTGAAATTCTTTTTGATGTTTTTTCTCTTTCTAATGCTAACTTTTCTGGAGAGTGTGTCAATTCTAAAGCAAAAAAAGTTTCTATCGGTTTTTTGTTGGTTGTACTGTGAATAGTTCTATTGTATTCATCTACTGCTCTGAATATTAGGTCTTCAAATTCTAATTCCGGATGCTCAATCTTTAGGCATCTCATTAATTCCGTGAATGTGGAATGGAATCTTTCTACCTGACCATTGCTAGATGAAGTATACGGTGGTGTTGTGTGTACATTTATACCCAGTTTATCGTTCAAAAGGAATTTTATCGAAGCGGAATTTAACGATTTTTCATTGTCCATTACTACTGTTTTTGTCGCGCCAAAGGCTACCAATAACTCCCGTAGTGGTACCTTTAAATGTTCCGCTGCTTTTGAATTCACTAACTTTATTTGTGCGTATTTTGAAAATTTGTCTATTGCTGTTAAGATGATTTTGTTTTGAGTCGAGTAAAGGTCTATGTGGATTATTTCTCCTGGATAACGTGGTATGGGTGTTGATTGAATCTCTTGATTTGGGGGTGTCTTTGGTATTTAGAAAGTTTGCAAGTTTGGCATGCTTTTACTATTGCTTCTATTTTTTCCTCATTCCTGGAAAAAAAACTTTAGATAAAATCTGTTTTTTGTTTTCTATTGCGTTTCTATGGGCTCTAGTATGTTCTTTGGTTATGATTTCCTGCTGCTCACTATTCTCGTGGACATCCGTAGTTTGGATCTGCGTAAACCTAGCTTTATAATTCCTAAAATGTTCTGGAAATATCAGCTGAATTTTTCCCATGATACTTTCTGAAGTGAAAATACCATTCACTATCCTAGGATCTAATTTTGCTTTTAGGATTTCTACGAGATCACTTTCCGAATAGTTTCTTCGGACTACCGTGTGTCTGTGATAGGTGGGAAATGGTAACTCTAATGTCGTGTTTTCGTTTTCGCCTGTGAGAAGTATTAACTGATTTTTAAATACATTGATAGGAATGTCCATAGTCGGTACTAGTTCGTGCCCTGAGCTTTCATCACTATGCATAGTAGCTGCTGACGTACTACTGGCATTTATGCTGGTAGGATTTCTCGAAAGTGCGTCTGCTACTACATTTGAGCTACTCGGTTTATACTTCAACTCGTAGTTGTATTCTTCTAGGTAACTCTTCCATTTTTTTAGCTTCGTGTTGTTGTTTTTAGGACTAAGCGCATAGGTAAGCGGTTGATGGTCTGTGTAAATCGTCACTTTTGATTTCCCATAAAGGTACATTCTCAATTTTTCTAAGGCCAATACTATGGCTAGCATTTCCCTTTCGTTCGTAGCGTAATTTTCCTCTGTCTTAGACAATGCTCTGGATATGAATGTGATCGGTCTGCCATTTTGTTCTAGTGAGGCACCTATCGCTATATTTGAGGCATCCGTGGTCAGATGAAATTCTTTACTGAAATCGGGGTATGCTAGTAATACATCCTGTGAAACTAATGCATTCTTAACTTTTTCAAAAGAGTCCAATTCTTCTTTGCCAAAACGAATTTCGATTTTGTTGGAGACATTCTTCTTCGTTCTCCCGTGTTCGCCACGCAGTAGATTTGTGTTGGGTCTTGCTAGCTTCGCGAAATCTTTAATAAACCGCCTATAATAACTAGCTAATCCCAAGAAGGATCTCAGTTGTTTCAAATTTCTTCGCGTAGGGAAATTTTTTATAGCTTGTACCTTTTCTGGGTTGGTTTTAACGCCTTCGCTTGATATTACTACTCCTAGGAAATCAACGCTATGTTTTAAAAATTTACACTTGCCGACTTGCACTTTCATGTTTGCTTCTGCTAAGGTAGAGAATACCTGGGCCAAATGGCTAAAATGTTCTTCCTCTCTTTTGCTGAATATTATGATGTCGTCGATGTAAACGTAGCATATTTTCCCTATATGTTTTCTTAAAATATCGTCGAGAGCTCTTTGGAATATAGCCGGGGAATTTTTTAACCCGAAAGGGAGTCTGGTGAATTCATATTTTCCTCCGTTTATAAAAAATGCTGATTTTTCTATGTCGGATTCCTTTAAAGGGATCTGATGGAACCCACTCTTTAAGTCAAGGACGGAGAAGTATTTGTTGTTGCCCAATTGAGCAATCATTTCTCCAATTTCTGGGATAGGGTATTTATCCGAAATGGTGACTGAATTTAATTTTCTGTAGTCGATGACCATCCTGTATTTCTTTTTCCCGAACTGTCACTTTTTTTTGGGACGATCCATGAGGGTCGTATTATACCATCTTTTAATAGTTCTTGGATTTGCTCTTCAACTACTTCTTTCAAGGAGGCTGGGTACGGGTAGTGTTTTGAGTAGACTGGAGTGTCTGACGATGTTCGAATTTCACCTTGGACATTGGTAGCATAAGTCAACCTCATGTCCGGACTTGCAAATAACGATTTGTATTCCTCCTGGAGTGCTTCTAGCTTTAACTTTTGATGACCCGCTAGTTGATCTGAGTTGATCGTGTGGACCTGCTGAGCTCGCATCTGTCTCACTTTAACAACATGAGAGTTGTTGACTTGTAATACATCTTTTCCTACATCTATAATGGCATTTAATTCTTTTAGTGTGTCGTTGCCTAGAATTCCATGGAACGATTTTAAATTTGGGAGTAGAAAAAAATTATAGGTTTGTTAGGTTCGTTAAAGAGACCCAGGTGGACATGCTCCGTAATCAGGATGCGTCCACTTACCGTATTCGCGTAAAATTTGCGCTCATTTGGCTTTATGTTCTTGGCTATTTCAGGTTGGATATAGTTTTTATTTGAGCCGGTATCTATTAAAAAATTGTATGCTGTTCCGTCTTTGTCCCGGACTACAAAGTACGGCAAAGAGGAACACTTCATCCTAAAAAATTAACCGTATCCTCGATTTGTGGGTGAGGATCCTGTACTGTAGGTTGTGTTGTTTCTCTATCTTGCGGACTTAATTCGGACATACCACTTTGAGTGGTGGGGTATTCTTGTTGTTGTTCATACTCCGAAAATTGTGAGTATGGGACTGTTTGAAAATAATCTTCCTGTTCTTGGTATTCGGACAACTGAGCTTCGGTTACATTGACTTGAAAGTCTTCTGGTGGTGGGGCACTGTATTGCCCGTCCTGTACCTCGGCTCCGATATGGAACTGTCTTTGGACTTTGTTTGGGAAATTTGTGTTAAATGGATTTACTCTCTTTAATAAAACTGGTTGTGTAGGATTTATGTTTGGCTTATTCATGTAATTCACATTTTTAGTCATTAGAGAACCGTCTACTTCCATAGGTGTAGGCTTGGGTTGAGGCTTTGGGGCGAGAGGTCTAGGTGGTGCGTTAAAGAAGGTTTGGTTACTGTTACGAAAGGGGATATTTTGGTGAATACCATGATTCTGTGGGAAATTAGTTTGGGGTGTGAAAGTATTTTGAGCCTGCCTGGGGTTGTGCCAGTTCATGTTGTTGTATGGTTTAGGGGGAAGTACCGGAGGGTATGACCACTGTGGGGGGACGTTAATTCTGGTGTGTTGTCCTATTTTGTGTGTTAGGTTTGGACGAGGGTACTGATAACCTGAGCCGATCGAGTTTTTAGTGTGCTTAGAGTTTTTAGTGTGTTAAGTCTTGTATCATCTGCAACGCATGTTTCAAGTTAATTGGTTGCGCTAGACTTATTCTATCCGATAGGTCACCGTTCAGGCCCCTAATGAAAGTATCTAGGGCTCTGTCCCTTATCTGTTTTGACAAAACTGCCATGACCTCAGGACCGTGTCCCATGTTTTTCATTTGGCTGACAATTAAGGACATCTGATGGTTCACTGCAAGGTAAAACTCGTGGATTGTGCTATTCTTCTGACTCATAGAAAACAATTGATATTCTAGTGTTCCCAAGTCTCGTCTGTCTGAATATTCCTCTAGAAGGCATTTCGAGATTGCCTCCCAATGTAACGCGGTATCATTCACTTTTAGTACTGTGTTCGCATGTCCTGTAATTTTGTCTCTAACTGTTAGTAAAATCGCGAAGTATTTTGGCGTTCCTTGCAAAGGAGCAAAGGCATCCATTACACGAGAGGTTGAAGCGAACCAAGTTGTAAATTCTGCTGGATTACCAGAGAATTCCTTTAGACCTTTCACTAAGTCTGGAACTTTATCTACCTCATGCCAATTATCTTGTAAATTTAGAGTGAAGTCTCTGTATTCTGAGGTTACTGGCTGGGCCAGCTTCATTCTTGCTGCTAAAAGACTAGGTTGACGTACTCTGCGACTCTGTCGTAGGGCGACTTCCTGGCTGCATCTAAACCTTGTATGGATATAGCCTCTATATTTCTGTTCGCGGCAGCTGAGGTTGACGTACTCTGCGACTCTGTCGTAGGGCGACTTCCTGGCTGAAGGATTGCGGCTTTTACCCAACTGTCTTTTTCAGTCATTTTCGGTTTCAAAAGAGATTAATTCACTTCAAAAAAACAAACGCTTGCACTTACGCGTCGAATAAATATTCGAAAGACAAGAGAATTTGTTCGCGACGCGATACCGTTTTAGAAAAAATTTGAAATGAAATGGCTTTTGGTTTAAAATTTTGTTAGTAGAGGTAATTATTATAAATGTTAGTTATTTTTTCGTTTCTTATGATGCTAATTCGTTTCGTTTCTTATGATGTTAATTCGTTTCGTTTCTTATGATGCTAATTCGTTTCTGTTTTTTCTTAACTTTTAACTTAACTTACATTAAAATAATTTTCATTTCGGTGCTTGTATTGGTTGGTTGGTAGGGGTACTTGCTTTTCCCACGTTGAGGTACTAACGCTCCGAATCCAGACACTTGTTGTACCAATTTTCCTCCGAACGGATACTAGAGGAATGCAGCGATCAGTTTTGTTGTGACCCCGTCTGACCTCAGCGAAGTTTTGTTGACACTGCGTATATTTCGGTTATCGTTCTAAAGGCGTATTTATTTGCGTTTACTTTGCTTAACACTTATACAATTGTCGTTTACTTCACTTGATCAACTTTTAAACGCGGGGTCCCTGCTCGGGCGCCAATTAAACACAATCTTAGTTAGTCGCATAAAAAAAACAAACTTTATTGATTTAATATTGAGTACACATTTGACATCTATCTTTTTTACTGGAAGACTTTGTGACTACTAAACTGAGCTAAGATCGCGGAGTTCTATCGGAGTGACAAGTTTGAACTAGGATTAGAAACTGAATTGTGTAGATCGATTATGTTTGAATGAAACCTCTGATTTTGGACGTCGATGGTGACAGCGACGCTTGTTGAGTCCAATGGTCCAACGCGAGCGTGGGATCTGTTTATCATGAAATTGATTTGGGCGACATGATGGCTGGTGTACCGAACATGACGCTAATTGCCGAATTGATTTATGGGATTGGCGACTTGCTGTCTGATGTACCGAATTTGACACCATTCCCTAGGAATGTTTAGTCTGGCGATTGTGTGAAGATGATTGTGTGTTGCAGGGTTATCGGGTGACATTCTTGGCTGTGCCTTCTATGATCATGCCAATGCTCATTACGTCAGTGCTCATTATGATAACTCTTGAATGTTCTCTATGGGTGCAGTGTGAGTGTGATTGTGATGGTGAAGCATATCTGGTCTTAACTTATATACTACATATAATTCAAGTTTGAGTTAAAGAACATTATTTTATTAATATTATCTGCATTTCCAGCAATTAAGCAGCGTTTTTCAGTAATTAAATTTCTTGCGTTTGAAAAGGTTCTTTCAGACGCCGCGCTGCTTGCCGGTATACAACAAATATTGCAACTTGCTTTGTGCAATAAAGGAAAAAATTTTTGGTGCATGTCCCACCAAGCCAGTGCATGGAAATTTGTGCTGTACGGTACATTTATATTGGAGTACCCTTTTATTTCTTGGTCAATTTGGTCAATTTGGTCAAACGTTCCGTAATTAGTTTGCACTCGTCAATCATTCCTTCCTTTTTATGCGGAGAAAATTGTAACAAATTGTTTGTGGGTGGAAATAGAAATAGGGCTATTTTGTGATATTTTGATTAATTTGGTTCAATTGTCGATAAAATTTGAGTATACAATGCGGACTTTAGAGCTTGAATAATTACAATATCATTGGAATCGGACAGACAGATTTTCTTTAATTTGTTTAAATTTGGAATAATTAAATGTGTTGTTGGACTTTTGGTTGCCTCCAATTTTTTTGAGACGGTTTCGAACTCTTTTAGAATTTGAACAGAGGAACCTAAGTGGTTGACGTTAATACCTGCGATTCTATTGGTCTGGTTCTTATCTTTTAATATTGTTGTCAGTTCTATCCAATTAATTTCAACTGATTTAAGCAGGTAGTAAACTGTGTGGGGCAAAAACTTTTCAGCGTAAATCCCAAAGATGAATTCTTTCCCGATTTTTTATACCATATAGCCCAGCTCAGGTACGGCATTAATACCTTTTTCAACAGCATTATTGAATAGATGGTTGAAGCAATGAATTTTTTGCAAATCGTGGAAAGCTTTTACCATATTTGACCCACGGTCAGTAACGATTACGTGGTTGTCCAATTCAAGATCACATTCAAAGTTTTTTAAGATATCGCCTATTTTTGACCCAATATTTGCACCTAGTTATAGAAAAATTTATTAAAATCATTTACACTCGTTCATTAAGTTAACACACCTGTGCAGTACATTCCTTTTATAGCGAGTAAAACACGTCTATCTCTGGTGAGCTCTCCATAAAAACTGAGCCGCTCTCATTCTTTTTATTTGAACCTCTGTTCTTTTCTTTAAAGTGAGACAGCACGCTTCTCGTACTGTACCATTGCATAAAACTTAATACTAATTTGTAACAAAGAAAAGAGTAAGATATACTTAATTCTAAACATATTGCACTGGGGGAAAGAGTAAGATATACTTAATATTAATACATATTGCTACAATTCGGCCATTCTGACATTAAGGATCACCTGATCCTAGTCTTCTTTATGACGACCTTTGCTTAACATACTGACTTTTTCTTTAATAGAATTTTCATTTACATTTAGGTTTGTATTTATTTTTTATCTGTTCATTCGTATTTTAATCTTTCTCTATATTTACGTTAACTTTATTAGTTTCATCTGACCAATTGAACCATGGCTTCATATTTGCGATAGACCAAATTCCAGTATAAGGAATCTTCGACTGCTGAAATCCGTCGACGTCACTTACAACGTATCGATCATTTTCGAGGCACTTAACGATTTTAAAAGGCCCTTTGAATCTCGGCACTAAATTTTTGGATACCCCTTTGTGAGTGTCAAAATTTTTAACTACCACATAGTCGCCTGGCTTAAAAACTTTTGGCCCTCGTCTTTTTCGATTCGCTAGACATTCATTATACTCTTGAAGTTTCTTTTCTTTTTCTTTAGCTTTCGCTCGTACCGACTCCAAGTTTCTTTCCACAGACCTGTCTTCTAACAAGTCATTTCATTTAATTCATCTACTTTTAATTCATCTACTTGTCGTCCTTTTTGGCCGACGCCAAATAGTACGACACTTGGATGCTGCCCCAATGACCTATGAATAGTGTTATTCATGGTATACTCTACTATCTCTATGAAGTGACCAAAACTAACATTTTCTTCTGAGGCTAATAATTTTGCCAACATAGGGCCTAGACTTCTATTTATTCTTTCAACCTGGCCATTAGCTTGCGGAGAACCAGTTGCAATTTTGACATGTTGTATATTACAAGACTCTAAAAGCTAGAAAATTCGTTAGACGTAAAACACGTTCCACGATCCGACACTATGCACTTTGGCCTACTATAGGATCTAAAATACTCTTTAAGTGCTTCTATTGCTTCCTTAGATTTTGTGGTTTTCGCTAAGTAAAGTCTGACAAATTTCGTACACGCGTCAACCACCACTAACACGTGTTTCTTTGTGCTTCCTTTGACATCGATTGGTCCGAAGTGATCGATATGAACCACTTCGAATGGCACATCAGGTTTAGGTATATTGTGGATATGACCCTCTTGTTTTCCATTTTTTTGACGAAAAGATTATACACTTTAGGCAATTATTTACATGTTGTTCTACTTTTTTCCGTAACTTTGGAAACCAATACGACTTTGTGATAACTTCTACAACTTTGTCTATGCCTGTGTGGCCTAACTCATTATGATATTTAAACAGGACATGTGACTCCATATTTTTCGGTACGTAAAAAGCAAGGCAACCATTTTGTAGTTTTTTATAAATTAAACCGTTTCGCATTTCATACGAACTGTGTTCAGATCTTTCTAACATTGACTTTAATCTTAAAATTTCATCATCTTGGTTCTGACATATTACTAAGTTATCTTCAAATGAGTTAGTTTCCACAACCATAATGTTAGTATTTCTACTTAAAGCATCTACATGTTGCATTCTCGTTGCCGGCCTATGCTCTAGCACATAATCGTAGTTTTCTAACTCTAGAGCCCAACGGGCTATTCTGGGGTTAACTTCTCTTTTGCTAAGTGTCAATGTAAGCGAGTTACAATCTGTCGCGATCTTGAAATGCTTTCCCTGCAAATATACACGAAATCGTTTTAACGAATAAATTATCGCCAATGTTTCTAACTCAAAGCTATGATATCTAGATTCCACATCGGTAGTTCTTTTAGAAAAATAGAAACTGGATGCCATTTACCATCGCTTTTCCTTTGTAGCAAAATCGATCCGAAACCAATAGAACTTGCGTCACAATGCAGTTCGGTTTCATCATTTGGGCTATAAAGCGCAAGTATTGGGGCCTCTGTTAACTTAGACTTTAGATTTTCAAACGTACTAAGTTCGATGTTCCCAAACATGAACTTTTTGTCTTTTCTAACTAGGTCATATAATGGCTTGGCAATAGTAGCAAAATCTTTAATAAACCTACGAAAATAGGAACATAGTCCTAAAAAACTTTGAACCTCGCTGACTTTAGTCGGAACTGGAAAATCCTTTACTGCTTGTATACCCTTATCGTCAGCTTTGATGCCTTTGCCTGTAATCGAATACCCTAGGTACTTAACACTCGTCTGCAGAAATTCGCACTTATCTAATCTCAACTCCAATTTATTGTCAACCAATCGGTCAAATACTTCTTTTTAAATTTCTAGATGCGTATCAAAATCTTTTGTTGTCAAAATCTAATATCGTCTAAATATATAATAACTTTTTCATCCCTGATCATATCGGCAAATATCCTGTTTATAAACCTTTGAAATGTAGACGGCGCATTTCTGAGGCCAAATGGCATACGAAGAAATTCAAACTGACCAAGCGGTGTCGTGAATGACGTAAACTTCACTGAATCCTCATGCATGTATACATGGAAAAACCCATTCTTTAAGTCGAGTTTCGAAAATAAGGTTTTTCCTGCAAGTCTATCTAACAGATCGTCAATAAGTGGAATAGGATAACTGTCTTTTGAAGTCGCCTTGTTTAATTTTCTAAAATCAACGCACATTCTAAGTTCACCTGTAGTCTTTTTTACGAGCACGATTGGGGAAACATATTCTGACTCACTCGGCCTAATATATTCTTTGCTTAAGTATTCGTCAATTATTTTTTGCAATTCAGCCTTTTCGCTATAAGAAAGTCGTCTTGGATTACAGCTAAACGGACTTATGTCATTGATTGTGAGTTTCATTTCGCATTTAACCTTTGGTTCATTTGGTCGATTTCTTTCCAGATAAAATTTAGAAAAAATATTTTCAAACATTGTCGTTTCATTGAAACTTAAACTTTTGCCAACAGAATATTTTGAATTTACCACGTCACAATCAATATTTAGCATTTGGTTTTCAAAATTATCTTCTTTGCTCAAGTCATGGCTTAACTTAATACTTTCGGCCATTGACTCTTTACACAGATCATCGTCAAGCTGCAGTACAATTTTAGCTTTACATATTTTCATAAAATCTCTACCTAACAGTATTGGACTTCCCATAGACTCGTTGGAAACAATCAGTAGTCGAACGTAAACATTTTTATTTAATATTTCAACGTAACATAAAATACTTCCAAAGACTTCAAGTTTACTTTTATTTAAACCAAAATATGTATGTTCAGGACCGGGTTCCAATTTAATTTCATCTGAAACGAACTCCTTTTTAATTAAGCTAACTGCGCTTCCCGAGTCTGAGGCATCCTAGGGAAAATACATCATTACCTATGTGAACTTTTACAATTCTTATATTATCCAAACTTACTGATATTGCTGCGGGCTTCTTCTTATTTTGACTGCAATCTGCCACTCGGTGACCCATTTCACCACATCCAAAGCAAGCACCAGTTGCTCTTATTGGTTTGTTACAGTCGGCTGCTAGGTGACCCAGGCAGTTACAGTTGAAGCACCTGAATGTGGGCTTCTTCTTTGCGGAAACATTTGGCAGAGATACAGGTTTTTCCCGCTGCAGCACTATGTTGACAAATGCTGCCAACACGTCATCCTTAGACCCAAAACGATGCATACAAGCCATCTCTCGCAAGTGACGGTCTGGTATTCCGTCAACAATATACTCGACCATCTCGTCCTCCGGCAAACGCAAGCCGCCAGCCAAGCCAACCTTGTCGTTAAAGTAATTCAGGAACGGTTCGCCGACGCACCACTTGCGTGCCTCAAACTCTCTTCGAATTATTACATTGGTCTTCTTTGATCCGAAGACTTTTCCCATGGCATGGAATATGGTTTTCACAGGCTGACACAAACACTCAGGGTTTGAGTGTATCCAATCCAAAGCTTTGCCCTTTAGTTTACCGAAGACAAGCAAACGTAAATTATTTTCGTTCAAGTTGAATGATCTTTCCAAATGAAGCACGGAAGATATCCAACTATAAACATTTCCATTACCGTCAAAATCGAGTACAAAATCTTTCACATCTTTGGCCAAGACCTGGTCACCTGTCTTCGTCGCCAGCCAGCTGCTTGAGTGGCCAGACTCAGGGTTGCCAGCAAGGCGCAAAAACTCGTTCTCTCTACGAACCAGTTCGATTTCTTTGCAAAGTAGTTCCAGCTTTTTTTCCAAAGTGTACTTTACTATGTTTTCTTCTTTTTGGCTCTCTTCATTCGACTTCTCATTTGTTCCATTGCGCTCTCCGTTGTTACTCTTTTCATTTGACTTCTCATTTGTTGCGTTGCGCTCTCCGTTGTTGCTCTTTTCATTTGACTTCTCATTTGTTGCTTTTGATATTTCTTGCGGTTCATTCGTAAAGCTCTCGTTTTCTGTCTGCGTCTCGCTTTCTGCATCGTTTTTATCATTTTCTGCTTCGTTCTGTCCATTTTCTGCTTCGTTCTGTTCGTTTGCCGTTACTTCTTGCTGCTGTTGACCTTGGAACAAGTCTGCCTCGAAATTTTGCGTCTGAACGGCGCCATCGTCCGAAGAATACAAAATGCTCTTTAGGTGCTCCAAGCAATCTTTTTCAGGGGGATCCGCGCGTTTACTTAGGCCTCCGTTAGGAGCAGCTCCATCTTTTGGATGTTGCCCTCTCGCTACAGGGTTAAGTTGGTTTAAACGTTCGGCTAGCACATTTTTAGTGCCAGTATCTGGTAAACCTAGGTTTTTGCACCAGATTTGTAACTGGGACTTCGAAAAATCGTCAGGATTTATTGAATCCATTATTGTTTTTTAATATATATTTTTTTTTTGCTAAATTATAGCTATTTCACTGTTTTTTCACTGGGTTAACTATGACCACTTCTGAAATTATAGCGAGTAAAACACGTCTATCTCTGGTGAGCTCTCCATAAAAACTGAGCCGCTCTCATTCTTTTTATTTGAACCTCTCTGTTCTTTTCTTTAAAGTGAGACAGCACGCTTCTCGTACTGTACCATTGCATAAAACTTAATACTAATTTGTAACAAAGAAAAGAGTAAGATATACTTAATTCCAAACATATTGCACTGGGGGAAAGAGTAAGATATACTTAATATTAATACATATTGCTACACTTTCATTGATTTCATGGCCATGAGTCTATCAACAAGTACATTTTCCTTTACATAATGCACAGTGCACGATAAATATGAATCTTTTAAAAAGTTATCTGTCCATATATCGCAAGTGATTGCGTATCCAAAAACTTTGTATTTAAAAATTTCCTCTTTTATTGGAACAAAGTGCGATTCAAATATCGCTGCTATGTTCCGGGAAACTGTTGTTGGACGTGGTAACAATTTATCCACGTCTACATTTGGACCATAAGTTGCACCAACATTAATTAAAAACCAGAGGGCCGGGGCTAACTTCGACCGCGTCAAAGTTTGTATACCCTTGCAACTTTTTTGGTAACTCTTTCCTTACCTATAGCCATTAAAGTAGAAAAACGTTTTATCTAAAAAGGTTAATGTTTGCGAAAGAATGGCCAACAATCGTAGCAAAGGAAATAACGAAGTTATTAAACAAAGTCACTGTTTTCCACCGATCGTTCCTATGGGAACTATATGATATAGTTACCCGATCCTTATCAAATTTAGCACAGTTATTAACAGATATATTAAACTGACAAATAATTAATTTGAAAGCAATCGCGGCAAAAGTAACGAAGTTATTGACAAAAGTCACTGTTTTCGAAAGATCGTTCCTATGGGCGCTATATGATATAGTCACCCGATCTTGATCAAATTTGGCACAGTCGTTTATATGTGTAATTAACTCACCAATATTAAATTTCATGACAATAGCTCAGAAAATAACCAAGTTATTGAGAAAAGTCACTGTTCGTGACTTTGCCATTTGTATGGGAGCTATATGATATAGTGATCCGATCCGGCTAAATCCGAGATATACAACGCCTGCAGTATATACAAGCCTACATGCAAAATTTCAGCTCTGTAGCTCTTACGGTCTAAGAGGAGTTTGCGTTGATCCAGACGGACGGACAGACGGACGGACGGACGGACGGACGGACGGACGGACGGACGGACGGACATGGCTATTTGAACTCGTCTCGTCATGCTGATCAAGAATATATATACTTTATATAGTCGAAAATGCTTCCTTCTATGCGTTGCACACTTCTGACCAAAATTAATATACCCTTTTTGCAAGGGTATAAAAATACTAAAAAGTAAATAAACACAGGGAAAAGTTACTCTTTTTCCTCGAACACGACTTGGCCTAGATGTTAACTCACGCACAAAAATATTTCGTTTTATCCTACCGACTGCGCCAGTAAAAAATCCGATTTTCCCAATAAGGAAAAAAAGATGTGTTTTGTGAGTTAAAAGCAACGTACTTTATTATTTGAATGAAAACTTAGAACTGGTTACAAAAATGTCTTATGGTTATATTTATAAGCTAAATTTGGGAGCCCTTTGGTGGCGTGATTGATATTTGGATGATTTGATTGGTCCGAATTTAATTGCTGAGTTAGCGTTCTCACGCTTTTGGTTGTTAGGGGGACAATTATTATTTCAAGTGTTTAATTGTTTATGTTAATTTTATGGATTAGCGTTCATACGCTTTGGTTTTGAGGGGGACAATTGTTTATAAAAACGGATGTTTACTTTAACGTTATGAATTTTAGGGGGGTCAAGTTATGTGGGTGATTGGAGTGGGAAATTGAGTGGTGTGAGTGGATGGAGTGGCGGATATATTACTATATATATATACACTCTCATTTTAGCTGATAGTTAATAACTTTTTATGTTCGCTTCGACCCCTCTTTTCTATTAACCTATACAATCCAGAATGCAGATTCTCCTTTATTTCCTGTGCAAGGATCTGTTGTGCTCGCCGCTCTTTTAACAACCTGTATACATATTTTAATTGAACTAAATTAAATCTGAAAGAAATTACAGAAAAAACATTTATGGACAAGCTAAGCAGAAAGATGCAATATTTGACTACAGCAATAACAAAACAAACGATAACAAAAACAACAAAATACGCTTTAAATTACATACTTTCTCACTTTGGGTAGTTTTTCCTCCTTCCATTTTTGCGACTGCTGTGTTTCAACGATGCAAAGAAAATAAATACACAAAATATGTACCCTGATTCTTGGATAACTCGAATGTTTTTAGATGTGTCAAATTTGCAACTCCGTTTTACTCAGTACTCAGTCAGTACTCAGTGTCATTTAATTTGCTTTGTATGAGTACCAAAATATACTAATACTCATACACACTCACTCATTGTGCGTCTGTCACTCACTCTATTCAATTCTATCCGAGAATACTCTATTTTACTTATTAAGTGAATGAAGTCATGCAGCTGTCTAGTATATATTTAATATCGATGTTACCTAGACTTTTCATTTACATTTAAATCACTCCAAAAAGCAGATTCCTAACAAACCTAACTCGTAACAAAATCACAATTTTCCAACTAAAAAATTGTTTTTTTGAGAGCGAAGCTCTTTTAGGCACGTTGGAGTGGTCGGTCGCTGTAGGAAATTTTTTTTTTAAATTCATCAGACGTCAGATCTGCAGCGCATCAGATTTTCCTTTCTCTTCACTGTTCGTGAGAGACAAGGACCGACGACATTGAAACACCTGTGATTGGTCCGCCTATGTCTCTCTGTCTAGTCAGAGAGAATAGTCTATCTAAAAAGTGGCTCAGTTCTCGGGGTGGGGGCGATGCGGGAGAAACTAGTGATCACCCCGGCCGACAGACGGCGCATGAGCAAATCCTGTCGGTAAACGATCAGTTAGATCCATAATCCAACTGACGCGGCATCTGGCGTGAGTATAATCATAAGTGAAACCCAAATCCATCCCCGGTATTTCTTCTACCCTTTCGTACTCAATACTCAAATCATAATAACAGTCATTCAGTGAAGTAAACAATCAAGCGTGCAGTGTGAAAATTAAACCGTATTAGATGGCTCAAAATAAACAATATTTCGAGGAAGATGATTCTAAACCAAATTTGTTCCAAATTTGTTTGTATAGAAAATTATTGGCAAGGAAGGATTCAAAAAATTCACCTTGCAGCCGTCAGCGTGGGTTGTGGCCAATCAAAGCAAAAAGAGAGTTTCTCAATAAATTTTTAGTTTTTAATAATCGAATTTGAATTTAAAATTGAACGAGGAATTAACCGACCGCACAACCGCTTACCATAAAAATAAAAATAACATAAAATGAAACATAATTTTAGCTTATTTACATATATAATTTACTTGCACTTTTCTCAGCTTTTCTATCTTTATCGATTATCGATAAATTATACAAAATTTGAGTCGAATTCGAAAGATCCCTTTTTTAAGTTATTCGATAAGTTTTGTATTATGTCCACTAAATAATATGTGGTTCCTTTTACAATGGCTTTAAATTGTTTAGTATAAAAAAAATTAGATGTTATAGCTGCCAGAACTTTTCTTCTATGAAATTTCGGCCTTCGAAGGGCTTAAAAACAAATGTCTAACAAAGAAGAAACGTTAAACTCGTTTAAATTCAAATTTAAACTTATATAAATGATATCTTGAGTTTTAATGACTAAACTGAAGCCAGATTTAATGAAATTTTATCAACATATTCTCAAAAAATCGTCTGGCGCATAATTTTCTCTCATTATATTTAAAGGCAATAATAACATCAAATTGGAAGTTTAAGTAACGTCGCAATGGACATTTTTTGTTGAATAATAGAGATGACACTTTATTGTGAAATGTTAGAAAATCAATCTCTTTTTGTTATATCATATTAAAGATACACCTCTTAAGACACACCAAGTCTTAATATATAGTATTCTAGACACGATTTTACTATTCTTGATACTCGAAACATTTTCATAGTAGATCTATAAATGATTTTTCCACAACGATGCTGCCTGAAGTTCCAATGAAATTTTATCAGCATATCGGAAAAATCGTCTGGCGCATAATTTTCTTTTTATTTTCATAATATATTTTAGAGGCAATAATAACATCAAATTGGAAGTTTAAGTAACGTCGCAATGGACATTTTTAGTTGAATAATAAGGATGACACTTTATTGTGAAATGTTAGAAAATCAATCTCTTTTTGTTATATCATAGTAAAGATACACCTCTTAAGACAAACCAAGTCTTAATATATAGTATTCTAGACACAATTTTACTATTCTTGATACTCGTTCATAGTAGATCTTTAAATGATTTTTCCACAACTATGCTGCCTGAAGTTTTACGTATGTATATATAAGTCAAGAGTAAGTCAGGTCAGTTTTCATATTTTGTAATTTGAACAGAACATAAAAAGTTATTAACTATCAGCTAAAATGAGAGTGTATATATATATAGTAATATATCCGCCACTCCATCCACTCACACCACTCAATTTCCCACTCCAATCACCCACATAACTTGACCCCCCTAAAATTCATAACGTTAAAGTAAACATCCGTTTTTATAAACAATTGTCCCCTCAAAACCAAAGCGTATGAACGCTAATCCATAAAATTAACATAAACAATTAAACACTTGAAATAATAATTGTCCCCCTAACAACCAAAAGCGTGAGAACGCTAACTCAGCAATTAATTCGGACCAATCAAATCATCCAAATATCAATCACGCCACCAAAGGGCTCCCAAATTTAGCTTATAAATATAACCATAAGACATTTTTGTAACCAGTTCTAAGTTTTCATTCAATAATAAAGTACGTTGCTTTTAACTCACAAAACACATCTTTTTTTTCCTTATTGGGAAAATCGGATTTTTTACTGGCGCAGTCGGTAGGATAAAACGAAATATTTTTGTGCGTGAGTTAACATCTTGGCCAAGTCGTGTTCGAGGAAAAAGAGTAACTTTTCCCTGTGTTTATTTACTTTTTAGTATTTTTATACCCTTGCAAAAAGGGTATATTAATTTTGGTCAGAAGTGTGCAACGCATAGAAGGAAGCATTTCCGACTATATAAAGTATATATATTCTTGATCAGCATGACGAGACGAGTTCAAATAGCCATGTCCGTCCGTCCGTCCGTCCGTCCGTCTGTCCGTCCGTCTGGATCAACGCAAACTCCTCTTAGACCGTAAAGCTACAGAGCTGAAATTTTGCATGTAGGCTTGTATATACTGCAGGCGTTGTATATCTCGGATTCAGCCGGATCGGATCACTATATCATATAGCTCCCATACAAATGGCAAAGTCACGAACAGTGACTTTTCTCAATAACTTGGTTATTTTCTGAGCTATTGTCATGAAATTTAATATTGGTGAGTTAATTACACATATAAACGACTGTGCCAATTTGATCAAGATCGGGTGACTATATCATATAGCGCCCATAGGAACGATCTTTCGAAAACAGTGACTTTTGTCAATAACTTCGTTACTTTTGCCGCGATTGCTTTCAAATTAATTATTTGTCAGTTTAATATATCTGTTAATAACTGTGCTAAATTTGATAAGGATCGGGTAACTATATCATATAGTTCCCATAGGAACGATCGGTGGAAAACAGTGACTTTGTTTAATAACTTCGTTATTTCCTTTGCTACGATTGTTGGCCGTTCTTTCGCAAACATTAACCTTTTTAGATAAAACGTTTTTCTACTTTAATGGCTATAGGTAAGGAAAGAGTTACCAAAAAAGTTGCAAGGGTATACAAACTTTGACGCGGTCGAAGTTAGCCCCGGCCCTCTGGTTTTATTATAAAATTAAAACCTCCGTCTTGTTTGACGTTCAACACACAATTATTATTTTTTATTCGGCGACAATGCCGTTCTCTCCTTCAGTTAATTATGTATATATGTATGTATTTATATATGTATGTATGTATATATGTATGTAAGTGTCTATATATGTATGTATGGATATATGTATGTAAAAAAAATTATTCGTTATCCACAATCGTTTCCTTTATCCCCGACGGAACTACTTTTTAGTATTGCTTCATCAGGGGGAAACTCGACCTACGTCGGGGTTCGAACTCGAGAACAACAGAATTGTAGATTTAGTACGTCTCCACTGTGCCACCGACTAGGAGAGTGACTATGTCTTATTATTTTATTATCGAGTAATTTTTTTAATTGTTCCTTTACCTCAATTCTTTCATTTAACCCATACCTATAGGGTCTTGTATAAATCGGGATATCATCTTTAGTCAAAATCTTATGTTTGACTTCGTTTGTAAATGATAGTTGCTTACTGTCGTCATAAAAGATGTCAGAAAATTCAACACAAATGTCTTTTAATAATTGGATTTCTTCTGAGTTGATATGTGCAGTTCTAATTACTTTGTTAAAATCAAATGAGCTTAAATCTGTTTCATTATCATTTTGGAAAGCGATGTTTACTTCTATATGCTGACCTTTGGAATATGAATTTACTTGAAGGGGTTGGTCAAAACATATACTTTTATGTGAATCGGAGTAATTTGTTATTTCGACCCAACTGAAGTTATTTTCTGCTGAATATAATCCGTTTGAAATAAAAAGGTCATTATCTAGTTGTATTTCCTGACAAAGAAAAGTGCCTTCTTTAAGGTTAACAGGGATCTTGATTAGTTTTCTGGTTGAATGCTCAATCTCTAGCTTTTCTCCTGCTAAATTTTCTTTTGTGAGTATTGGGAGTTTAGCATTTTGTGTGATCAACACGAAATTTTCTAAGTCTACTTTTGCTTTCAATGTTTTTAGTAAATCGACTCCTATAAGGCCATCGAAAAATGAATGGAATTTAAATAATAAAAATTTTAGTGTACCATTTTGGTTAAATTCATTAAACATGTCTAGTAAACATGCTGAATATAGTGCATGTGTATTTATAATTGTTTTTATAATTCTTGGCTCGGTTAGTTTAATATGTTGTTCACTTGGAACAAATTGAGGGTCAATAAAAGAAGTAGTAGACCCTGTGTCGATCAAAAGGTTTAATTTTTTACCAAATGGGAATTGAATTTGAACATATGGTAAAATCGAGCCATGTGTGTGCTTGGTTATGTAGCCTGCTTGGATGTTGAGGCTACATACTGAAAATTTTCGTCATCATTAATGTTGTGCAACTCATCTTGTTGCTATTTCTAGTTGGAATTTCTAGTTTGGGTACTATAGTTTCCCCAATTTTTCTGTCTCTGTCGGTCACTTTGTTGCTCATTGTCGTACTTTTTTTGTTTAAATGGTCTTTGATTGTTGTTACTGTAATTATTTGTTTTTCCCTCTTGAGACCAATTTCTCTCCCTTTTTTGTTGGTTTCGGGGCCCAAACGATTCCGAATTTCGACCATTATACGTTGTTCTTTCAAAGCTCTGATTTATTCGCCTAGCTTCTCTTTGACTAGTATAAACTTCCTTTTCCGCAATTACTATTTCATATGCTGTAACGATATCCGTGGGGTTTCTGCCTCGAACTATTGAACCTAAAGGTCCACGAAGTCCCTTCAGAAAAGTGGTTAGATATTGGTTAAGAAACAATTCTTTCTTTGTTTGTATGATAGTTAGATTGGTATCCTTTTGGTCAATGATGTTTAGTAGAGCTCTTTGAATATTTGTGATTTTTTCGTATAATATCTCTACCGGATGGCTTTGCAGTGTTAATATTCCAAGTTCTGCTATTAGATTATACTCGGTTCTTTTATCGACAAAGTGTTCAATTAAGGTATCTTTAATTTCATTCCAATTAAGTCGCACATTTGATTGATACAAGACTTCATGAGCTTTACCCTGAATTTTGTTCCTGATTGCTCTCAAAATCATGACCCTCTGCTCCTTTAATAAGCATTAAAACTCCTCAACATTGGTAATGAATTCTTTTAGTCCCTCTTTATTGGTAATTCGAAAAATTATTTTTTTTTTTGAATTTGTTTTGTTAGTATCTAGTCTCTTAGATCGTGTTTCTTACTTTTTAACTTAATCGTAGCTTAATATATCTTTCTTACTTATGTTTTATTGTAATTAGTGTTATGTGTAAGCAAGGTGTCCTTCCTTCTTTTTTTTTTTTTTAATCTGTTGACTCACGAATTGTTTTCCCTCCGTGTGGCAAGCGATAAAATGATGGGTTTAAATATTTGTTGTTTTATTTCGCGGTTGTGCTGAAGCTAGCTGAGATTGTTGCTCGATGCAGTAGTCCCAACTAAGGGCGGACAGTAGTCAGCCGTGAATTTCACCAGATTAAGGCTTGTTAATAAAAAAAATTATTATTATTTTTGAATAGACAAGCTTTTATGTGTATTCAACATCTTTATTGTTGTTTCAAAATTGATATATATGTATATTTTTTTGTTTTTTTTTTTTTTTTTTTATTATATTTTTTTTTAATTTTTTTTTTTAATTTTTTTTTGTGTTTTGTGGGTTTTTTTTATTTTTTTTTTTTTATTAGCTCTGTCCAATACAGCAGGTTCCAGTTACACATACACACAAACTTGTGGGCACATATAACCGTCTAGCGCAATAAGAACACGAAAAAAAAATTTGTACAACAACTTATGTGTTGGTTTAAACAGCTTATGTATCGTTTAGCTATTTGTTCACAAAGTTGGGGAAAGTTATACTATTTTTATAGTAGTGTTTTTTGTTTATAGTTTTAAATATTTTATTTGAATCAATTTTGTTGTTGGTTTCTTTTTTTTTTTTATATCTATATATATATATATATATATTTGTACCTTACCCCTTTCACTTTCGGCTAATATTGTTGGGCCTTTGCTCGCTCAAACTTGAAGCATTCGAATTTCACAGCTTGTTTTTATATATTTTGTCTACTTTTCTTTTATATATTTTTTTTTTTTTTTTAAGATCGATGTTGCTTCCAAGGCGGTTGAAAATTTAAATGACTCGCTGCCCAAAGGTTAGGAAACTACAAAACGCACTCCAAAATTTGCGACGCCACTCGTCAAACAATTCTGACTGTCGAGCCATCGCTGTCGTTCTGTTCTAACGGAACACATAAAGCCACCAAATGTGCGACTCGCGACGCGGTCAGACGAAAAAGATGATGAAATAGAGACGCTTGTCGCGAAGCAACTTTGTACCGTTGCGGCATCTCCGTCACTCTGACGAGACATGCAAGTCTGCAAAATGTAGCAAACGACAATGTCGCCTGTTACGCAGCTTGTACCGCGACGCGGTCAGACCAAAAAGATGATGAAGTAGAGACGCTTGTCGCGAAGCAACTTTGTACCGTTGCGGCATCTCAATCACTCAGACGAGACACGCAAGTCTGCAAAATGTAGCAAACGACAATGTCGCCTGTTACGCAGCTTGTACCCATATACATGTGTGTATGTGCTTAACGGGAATTGCTGAATTCGGGGGAACGAATACACCCGAAACAAAAATTTGAAAAAGATGAAATATTTTAAATTCGAGTGAAACTGAAAGGCAACACCAACATCAATATCATGGAGTGCATAGTACACATTGACGATTTGTACATATGTATGTACATGTATGTACATATGTACATGTTTTGTTGTCTTTATCGCTCTGTCCGATACAGTTGGTTCAATCGCAAAATGCACTGGTTTAGCACACTTAACAATCTCTAGCACGATTAGGCAACAATTTATGCATTATTATAAAATTTTTTTTTTTTATTACCAATGCAATATTTGTGAATCATTATTTAAATACTTTTCTTTTTTTTTTTTTTTTTTTTTTTTTTTTTACCAATGAAATATTTGTGAATCATTATTTAAAACCTTTTTTTTTTTGATACTTAGATACTTATGCATGAACGTACGTTCCTTCGGGGCACTTTTTCCCGTCCTGAAGTCGTTAAGCTGCGCCAGTTAACATCTTGGCCAAGTCGTGTTCGAGGAAAAAGAGTAACTTTTCCCTGTGTTATTTACTTTTTAGTATTTTTATACCCTTGCAAAAAGGGTATCGTGATCAGCACGACGAGACGAGTTCAAATCGCCATGTCCGTCCGGCCGTTCTTTCGGATACATTAGCTATTTAGCTTAAACGTTTTTCCACTTTGATGGCTATAGGTAAGGAATAAGTTACCAAAAAGTTGCAAGGGTATACAAACTTTGACGCGGTCGAAGTTAGCCAAGGCCCTCTGGTTTATTATAAAATTAAAACCTCCGTCTTGTTTGACGTTCAACACACAATTATTATTTTTTATTCGGCGACAATGCCGTTCTCTCCTTCAGTTAATTATGTATATATGTATGTATTTATATATGTATGTATGTATATATGTATGTAAGTGTCTATATATGTATGTATGGATATATGTATGTGTGTAAATATGTATGTACGTATATATGTAAGTGTCTATATATGTATGTATGGATATATATATGTGTGTAAATATGTATGTACGTATATATGTACATATGTGTTATTTGTTGCCCTTTTTGATGTGTTGTCCATGGTTTGTCTAGTTGAAGGTGAATTCGTTGGTGTAGTGACCGGGTAGGTAACTCCTCACCCACTGGATTGAAGTGAGGGCCATAGCGGTGGTCTGAACGAAATTAGTAGCGACTGGTGGTGGTTTGAGAACAATTGATCTTCTTCAAAGGATTAAAATATAGTTGCGCTTTGATTGCTTCCAGTTGAGGTTGTCTATGCTAGGTTTTAAGTCTACTTAACACCAACAAAACAAACTCCCTTTCTGGTTCCAGAATTTCCGGTTGTTCTGTCCATTGATGACTTCTTGTAGATAATTTGTATCCCACGTTGGGGCAAAAAAACATAATTTTATCTTTAAGAGGCTTAATACTATATCTATTATAAATAACATGTTTGGATATTTTCAGATATTTAGTCTTGTCATTGGCAATGGAATAATGAATGAATTTATAATCTTTAATTCTGAACATTGGGATTTTTATGTAAAATATTACATTAGTTTTGTTTACAAATGTATCTATTTGAAGTAATCTATATAAATGTTCTTGCGATGAAATTGTGACATTTCGTTTTGCTAAAATTTCTGTGATCTTGTCTTCTTTAGTTAAAAAAAAATAAATTTTGGGATAATTTTAAGCAAAAAAAAAAATAATAATAAAGTATTATTTAAATGGTTATACATAACATCAATGCTAAGGCCAATTCTAGTTAAATATTGACGAACATGGATTTCGTTGTGTTCAGTGCTTAATTCCTTATAGATCTTATTTTTATAGTTTTTTTTTTTTTTTTTTTTTTTTTTTTTTTTTTTAATTACTTATAATATTCTGTTTGTTATTATCGGTTGATCGGTAATGTTTGAAAATCTTATAATTATTTTATTATTAACGTTTCATTGATGATTGACATTGTTTATTCTTTTGTTCATGCTCCCTTTAATTTCCCTAAATTCCTTTCTTTTTTTTTATTCTTTTTGTGTAATAAGTATGTTGTTGTTACAATAATTAGGTATGTATGAAAAATCGTATTTAATAATTTTTGTTTGCTTGTGTTTTTGTATTTTATATTATATATATGTATACCTGGTTTTTTGCTAAGGCTTTCTTGTCAATCGTTTTATTTTTGACTTGTGAATTTTTTGCTTTTTCTTTGTAATAAATGTGACCCCTTATCTTTAGTGACAATATGTTTGAAAAGCGAGGAGTCAATTTATTTCTTCTATTTTCTTTTCTGATACTGTCTCGTCAGTTTCCACTTCTGGTGGATCCTTCCTTTTTTCGTTTTAAAGTTCGTTTTTTATTTTGATCAGATATTTGTTGAGCAATCTTGGGTTATATTTTTTTTGATAAAGGTCTAAGTCTTGTAAATAATCGTGTTCGTTAGTAAATTTTAATGCTTTTTGAAACAGGTGGGTTCGACCCAAGAATAATTCAAAAGGTGTGAAATTAGTTGCAGAGTGTATAGCATTGTTGTAAGTGATCAATGCTTCAGCGAGGATATCGTCATGTATTGTGGGAGTTTTTTCAGTTTTCCTCTTTTCCATTATTAGTCTGTAAATTTCTGTTAAAGACGAATGAAATCGTTCAACAGGGGCGTTACTTGAAGACTGTTGAAAAGATGTGTTCAAAATCAATGAAAAGATTTCCTGCGAACTCTGCAACCTGGTCACAAACAATCTTTTTAGGTATGCCATGTCTGATTGATTTTACTATATTAGGCTATCTCTTGCTGGTATAGTGTACCCAGCAGCAAATTTTGAAAACTTGTCTATTATTGTTAAAACATTTTGATGGTTAATGGTGTACAAATCGATATGAATTATGTCTAATGGGAGTTTTGGAACCTCTGTTTCCTGATAGGGAACTTTTTGCGGATGTCTATCGTATTTCAGGGTTTGGCATAAGTCACAATTGTTTATTGTTTTTGTAATTTTTTGCTTCATATGTGGAAAATATAGTGTTCTTTTTAAATGGGCTAGAGTTTCATCAATTCCCCTGTGATTGTTATAATAGTGATAGTCTCTAATTTCTTTTCTTGTTCATACTGTGTGGTACGTTCTTCCAAAAACTCTGTGCATCTAACAAGTTTATAGAGTGTACTGTTTGAAAAAAACTGTGAAAAAACCTCTTGTACTATTTTGAATATTGTGTCAGTGGTAAAATTGCACAAGTTTTATTTGGTTTAAAATAGTTTTCAAAATTCTAATCACGACTTTTTTATTAAAATGGTTCTGATATAATGCGGCGAAGTTTGTTTTTAAACGGGCTTTCGATTTTGATGTTAGAAACTGGATCTTTGTTAAGGATAATTTGGATATTAAAATCGTTTAAACATTTTTCCGAAATTGCTATAAGTTGTGAAATGTTCTCCAGGCCTGAATGTACGGTTTCCTCACATGTCGCCTCGACTGATTCTTGGTCATTTAAGTTGATATCAAGTGTTGTTCTGCTCAAGGCGTCAGCAATCACGTTTGAGACCCCTTTTTGTATATAACTTCGTAATCGTACTCTAACAGTCTGAGCTTCCATCTCACCAATTTGGAATTTGGTTCCTTGAAACTCATAAGCCATGTCAGGGGCTTATGGTCAGTGACAATTTTAAATTTTTGACCAAAAATACGGTCAAAAATACTCAATTGCCCAAATTATGGCAAGCATCTCTTTTTCGACGGTAGAGTAGTTTGCCTCGGTGTCCGTTAGTGTTCTGCTAGCGAATGATACTGGCTTGTCCGATCCCAAGTTTCCTTGAGATAAAACAGCCCCTAAAGCGACATTACTTGCATCTGTAGTAAGTATAAACGGTTTATCGAAATCAGGGTATATTAGGATCGGATCATTACATAACAAGGTTTTACAATATTCGAAAATTTTGATAAAGTCCTCGTCAACAGTAACCTTTGATTTTCCCTTCAGTTGTTTAGTTAGTGGTTTTGTTATTTTAGCAAAATCTTTAATAAACTTTCTATAATAACCCATGACACCTAAGAATGATTTAATTTGTTTCTGTGTAGTAGGCAAAGGGAATTTCTTTATTGTCTCAATCTTTGTGGGGTTTGGCTTTACCCCTTCGGGGGTAACAATGTGACCCAGATATTCAATTTCCTTTTTCAGGAATTCAGACTTATCCGGTTGTAATTTTAAATTTGCATTTCTAATTTTCTTGAAGACTTTTTTTAAATGTTGGATATGTTCCTGTAAGGATGGCGCGAAAACAATGATGTCATCCATATATGCAAGGCAACAGGTTCCAATAAGTCACCAAATAAGGAATCTATTACCCTTTGAAAAGTTGCAGGTGCATTAGTCAGGCCAAAGGGCATTCTGATAAACTCGTAATGTCCTCCCTCCGCCGAAAATGCTGTTTTCTGGATGTCGTCCTTGTGCATCTCTATCTGGTGGTAACCACTGGCTAAATCCAGTATTGAAAAATATTTCGATTTCCCAATTCTAATCAAGACATTGTTTATTATTGGCATAGGGTACTTGTCTTTTATGGTTTTTCTCATTTAGCTTTCTAAAATCTACAACTAGACGCCACTTTCTT